>NC_044303.2:222455217-222757586 GCF_007474595.2 Lynx canadensis | reverse complement strand
ACTGAGCCGGTCCCTAGGTCAGGCACTAGGTGGTGAGTGTGGCCAGCTCTGGGTGTGAGGGCTGAGGAAGCCAGTGCTGCTTCCGGTAGAAACACTCTTTCTCAAAGGGGCCACAGTCCATTGGAGGGGCCTCCGCATCGAAGCAGAGCTCCAGGTAGGTGGCACCAAAGCCCCGTTTGTCAGCTGCGGTGCTTGGGCTGTTGGCACCGCCAGACAGGCACTCGGGGGCTATCCAGGGGGCCCGCTCCACCCACCCAAGTATCTGAGGGTGCTGGCCACTGCTTCCTTCCAGGCTACGGGCAGGTGACCCCACTCCACCCCAGCCACATGTCTGGGGACCCATACTCCACATACGCTGGATGTTCTCATAGCTGCCTCTGCAGATGCCATGCACAAAGGCCAGGTGCACGTGGGACACCCGGCTCATGAGGCTGGCTGTCTTGTAGAAGGCCAAGGCGATGTTGTGGGGGCTACCTTGACTCCACTTGAAGCTCCAGCCCATGGCCCCCACTGGGTATGGGGGCATCCCCACCATCTGCCGTGCCCTCCTTGGGGCTTCTGCCCCCCCCCCCACTCGTAAGATGCCCTCATACGCACTGTTCCTCGTGCCTTGGCCCAACTGGGACAGATGGCTGATGTCATCCTGGCAGACCCGTTGGAAGTTGAGCTGGCTGAGGTTGAGTGGCTTAGTGTGGGCCGGAGACCCCGGAACAATGAGGAGGTTGGAGATTTCTCCTGGCCGTGGCCGGCAGCAGCAGTGTAGGGAGAAACAGTCGTCACCGGCCCGCAACAAGCAGCCCCGCAGAGCGGCTGGGAGTTCCTGCAAGCTGGGGAAGGACCCGTCCCAGCCCCAGCTCCACGGGGAGCATACGCGGTGCCAGTGTTGCGCGTCGGCTGCCTGGTCACCCTGGGCCACCATGGGATGAGGCAGTCGAGGCGGATGGGGCTCCAGTGGATGAAGCAGAGGCCGTCCTTGGGCCGCAGCCTGGCCAGCACGAATGGCTCCACCAAGGGTCCACGGATAGTGTCCTGGACACTCACCTCCAGCCATGGAGCAGCCACCTCACAGTACAGGTGGTGGCTGGAGTCGGCTGTCGGGAGAAAGAGCTGTGTACCGGTGACAGCGAGGACAGGGCCACGGCCCAGGAAGCTCCAGGCCCTTGTCCGGACAGTGGATGCTGCTGTGGCTTTCTTTCAGCACCGTGTGGGTGACATCCTGGAAGTCACAGAAATAGGTCTCTGGCACTTCCTGAGGCCTTTCCACTGGCTTGTCACCCACCTCCTGGACCTTCCCCCATGGGCCAGCATGGGGATTCCCGTTGCTGCCATTGCCACCGGGACCCTCTGCCGGTACTGGCTGCCAGTGGATGCCACCAGTGCCTGTCTCTGCAACCTCACGAGTGGGGGAGTCTGGTGGCCAACCCAGGGCCAGGTTCTGTCCTGGATGTGGACGGGCTCTCCTCTGCTCCCGGGGCTACAAGCTCCAGGTGGCACGCAGGCACACGCTCCGGGCCAAAGCAGGGTGCCACCCGCTGCGGTGTGGCCAGGGACCTGACCGCGATGACCTGACCTGCTGGGAAGCACTGCCTGGCTGGAGGACGCACGCAAGCCTGCGGGAAATGCTGCACAGGCACGGCGGTGTCGACACGTGGTGCGTCTGGATGTGCAGCCGGAGGGCGTGGAATGCAGTCCTTGAAAGCAAACTTCTTGGCCACCTTCTCCAGGGGGGACCCCGTCCCAGCCAGTGAGGCGGCATCGGTGCAGAAAGGCCACGCCCAAACTTTGGTTCTTAAAATAGTGGATCTCCTCTGGGCTGGACAGCTCCGAACAGTGACGCATTCACAGGAGGGAGGTCATTCACAAACTCCCGGTTTCCCTGCCCAAAGAGTCACTCAGAGGAGGCTGCGTTCAGGAGCCGCACCCCTGCTCTGCCTGTTCTGAGCAAGACTTGGCTTCTGTAGGCCCACAGCCGCACACAGCGGGCTCCGAAGGATTCGAGCCGGTTCCCGAAATAAAACCTCAGGGGAAGTACACTGCCAGGTCTCCGGAAAACTCTAAGATGGGTTTTGGGGGCAGCCAGATCTGGGTCTGGGCATCTGACAGAGCAGAGACTGAAGAAACTTGGAGTGACGCCAACGTTGTGCATGATGTGGGTTTAGACCACCTCTACGGTCAGTGTGGCCTCGTCGAAGGTGGCCTTGGGGTTCCGCTGTAAGGGCCAGCCCAGTGCAGAAGGACCTTCAGGCCTCCCCTGATGGCAGCTCAGGGTGAGCTCCATTGAGAGGGAAAAATCTGTTGTAAGATGGTCCATAGGACTGATGGGGGCATCCCAGTCCCTGACCCAAGACTCCCCTTCTGGGTTTTTCTTCCCACCTCTCTTGTGAGGGTGCCAATTTACTACTAATGCGGAAGTAAAATCATAATAATAAATAATAATAATAAACAATAACATAAATAATAAATAATAAATAATAATAAAATAATAATAAATAAATTAATTATAATAAATAATAATAAATAATAAATTGTCCCCTCTGCTTATGCTCAGGACTCAGACCTCTGGAGACCGATCTCCTCTGAGCCCAACGGGGTAAAATAAACCTCCTGCCTTCCGAGATCTCCGAGTGCCACTTGGTTCTTCCACTGGGAGATCCAGACCAGGTTCCATAACACCAACCCCATCAGGCCTGCTGTCCCTGGTGGTGGCACCCCAAGGGCACAGAGGCATGAGCTTGATAGCTGGCTTGGTTCCCCAAATCACCAGGCAGGCAGGTGTGGTCACACAGACCAGGGGGTGAATCTTGGCTCTTCCTGGACCTCAGTGGGCCTCAGTTTCCCCACTGGAAAATGGAGATGCAGAGATCATTGCCATGAAAAGATGGTTATGACATCTGTAAGCAGTTCTGCACGTTCCGCGTTCAGCACAGCCCGGGGACCCTGGCTCCTGAGACTCCGCCCCCAGCCGCAGGCAGCCACCGCCCTGCTGACTTGCTTTTAATAACTTGATGGTGAGTAAGGAGAAAACGACAATCAGCATTTGCAAATAATGATCAGAATTTAAAACATGTTAATGTAATATTATTATTAGTTTGTAAAGTGTTAAAATTTATATAATGCTCTCAGCTAAATAATATATCAGTATTTTAAAGAGAATAAATGATAGTTTGAGAATTAGGTTTTTTTGTGCGAAGAACACATTTAATTAGCCTCAGTTGCATTTATTAACCATTACATTCTCTCTTTCTGTATATGATGTATAGTTCAGATAATACATCTATTGGGGGCCCATACTCCCACCTGTGTAAATCACATTATTACCACTTCATAAAAAATATCAAGATCTATATATATAGCATGTGATTTTATAATTATCACAAATAATCTCAGTGGAAATGTAAAATTATGAAATACGAAGTTATCTATGAAATTTATGACTTCTTGAATAAATTGTTGTGATTAATCATGATTGTTTCCTTAACTCCTCAGCTGTCGTTATTCTTTTTTTTTTTTTTTTAACATTTATTTATTTTTGAGACAGAGAGAGACAGAGCATGAACGGGGGAGGGGCAGAGAGAGAGGGAGACACAGAATCGGAAGCAGGCTCCAGGCTCTGAGCCATCAGCCCAGAGCCCGACGCGGGGCTCGAACTCACGGACTGCGAGATTGTGACCTGAGCTGAAGTCGGACGCTCAACCGACTGAGCCACCCAGGCGCCCCTCAGCTGTCGTTATTCTAATACATTACATGGGAATTAAAATAAAATTTGTAGCTACAATACATTCATTATCAATCTCTGTACTTTTTTCTAGTTTCATAGTTTCTTAAACTAATGGTTAGAATTCAATATATTCCTTGAGATACTCTTCTAAGTCCCTTAATGTTTTTCTTTCTCTATTTTATAATTTTTTATTGACAAAATGCTATATACTTCTGGTTTTATAAAATGTTTCCTGTCGTCGTAAAATGAAACCCATTGCTGATAAGCACATGCCTGATTTTTGTATTCTCAGCACCTTCCTCTCTTATGCCCTTGAATTTTTAGGCAATGATAAATTATGTAGAACTCAGATGATGTCCATCACATTCAGTTAGTAATAATCTATCACAGAGTTCAGGTAACAAGAAACATGCAGAAATAATTCTGATTATGAATGTCAATTTATAAGGCTTTACTTTGTAAACATGGAAAGATAATTTAATTTCTACCTCTCCCAATGTTATCTGAAAGTTAGAGCCTAATCAGTTTATTATTCTGGTAATGATAGAGACACAGAAATTACATATTTGGTATCTAATGTATATAACTAATATATCAAAGATTTTATATTATGTATCCTTATATCTATCTGTGTATGTACATGTCTACTAGTTGGATTTGCAAAATAAAAGTATCATATCATGTCCCAAATCTGTAGGAAGAAATGAATTGTTAGGCTACCAATCAGTAAATTAAACTGTAAAGGAATATCATAGAACAGATTGGAAGAGACTTTGGGTTTTGCTTTTCATATATACAGCCATTGTTGAAAGTCTTAATATTTAATATTAGTTTTAAATTGATATTTTAATGGTGTTATAAATTTAATTTTAGTAGTAATCTATTAAGTAGTAGTCTATTAAGTAGTAGTCTATTAAGTCTACTACTACTATTAAGTAGTAGTCTATTAAGTAGTAGTCTATTAAGTCAATCAGTCGATTGGGCCTACCCCCCTATTCATATGTTGATGACCTAACCCCAGTTAGCTACTTAGATCTTCAAGTAGGGCACTGGGGACACCTGGGTGACATAGTGGGTTAAGTTTCCCACTTTGCTCATATCATGATCTCACTGCTCATGAGTTCAAGCCCTACATCAGGCTCTGTGCTTACAGCTCAGAGCCTGGAGCCTGCTTGGGATTCTGTCTCCCCCTCTCTCTGCCTCTCCCCTGCTCTCTCTCTCTCTCTCTCTCTCTCAAAAATAATAAACGTTAAAAAACATTAAAGGTGGGGCCCTGATCTGATGGATTAGTCTC
Organism: Lynx canadensis; assembly: GCF_007474595.2. NCBI lineage: Eukaryota > Metazoa > Chordata > Mammalia > Carnivora > Felidae > Lynx > Lynx canadensis. The sequence goes on along the minus strand of NC_044303.2, from coordinate 222,752,574 downwards.
TATAGAAAATGGCATACCTGGGGCGCCTGGGTGGCGCAGTCGGTTAAGCGTCCGACTTCAGCCAGGTCACGATCTCGCGGTCCGTGAGTTCGAGCCCCGCGTCAGGCTCTGGGCTGATGGCTCAGAGCCTGGAGCCTGTTTCCGATTCTGTGTCTCCCTCTCTCTCTGCCCCTTCCCCGTTCATGCTCTGTCTCTCTCTGTCCCAAAAATAAATAAATGTTGAAAAAAAAATTAAAAAAAAAAGAAAATGGCATACCAAAAACTGGCTCTTCCCACACCCCCACTGTCCTGTCCATACAGGTGTTGAGGAAAGGCCACGTAAGACTAGAACTAGAACAATAAATGAGGAAACTTGCCTCCACCAAGAACTAACCTGACTGGACTCGTTGCCTCCAGAACTGTGAAAAAAAGGATTTTCTGTTGTTCAAGCCACCCAGTCTGTGGTATTTTGTTATGGCAGCCTGGACAGACTAATATATTGTGTTAATGTCATTACTTTTGTTAGTAGAATATTAAAGCAAGTGAAAAAGTTATAGTTTATTATATATTATCTAGCCAAGATGTAATGACAGCCTGTGCTCATACAGTTGCAATGAAAAGCAAGGAAAGTGGCAGGTAGATTAAGAACATAGATACCTACACAATTGGATACTGGATCTGAAAGGGAAGGCAAAAAAGGTAGGAAGTTAGTGTTGCCGTCAGAAGGCTTGTAGCATGGAACAGTAGATGACCCATCCCATCCCCCAAAACAACACAAAACAAAACAAAACAAAACAGAAAAAGAAAGGAGAGGAGGATTATAAGAAAATATCGCATGCTGGGTTTTGTAAGTGTTCAAAACTTCTGGATTAGTCTTTCTGGATCCTATTTAAGGCTAACCCCTTCCCCATGCACAGGATCCATTCTTTGTTACTTGTTCAAAAATATTATTTCAGAGACTTGCTGTTTCAGACACAGTAGAATAACTGGCACCAGATGAGCCCTCCTCCTCCTCCATAAACCACTATAAACAAGATAAAATGTGAGAAATGACTATTTTCAGACAGAAGGGGGGAAAAAAGGAAGTAAGCCTATGTTCCCTGCGGGAGGAAAACAAAATGAAGTAGACTCCTGAATCATCCAGGTTTTCTGCTTAGAGGCACTTTTGGGGAGCAGAACACAGTAAGAAGGCATTAAGAAGCCAGAGAATGGAAATAAAGGGAAATTTATGTCAGAGTACCAAATAAAAGGTAGTTGAGAGAGAAAGATTTCCAGGAGTCTGAAAAAGAGTCCCATTCAGCCTTTACCACAACACAAAACGGTGTGTACACAGTTAAGGCTTTACAAAACTACGCCAGGGAACATTGTTGGGTAACTTTCAACTGTACAACCAGTGGAACTCGTATAAGGCCAAGAAATATTTGAATTCAAAAAAAAAAAAAAAAGAAATATTTGAGTTCTATGTAGTCAGAATTAAAAGACACTTAGGAAACCATAGATATTCAGTAGAGACCCCTGAAATAACATGGGTTAGAAGTATACTATTCTAGTCTTGAAGTAAAGGCAATATGCCCGTCCTAACAGTCTAAATATGAGCATCAAAAATATGTGATGTCTGCAAATATATTAAATGAATAATGTGATAAAACTCAATATTCTATTAAAGAAGACTACAAAATCTAGACATAAAAATGTAATATCCATTAACTTCAGCAGATAATCAGAATAACCAAAGTTTTAAAAATGCAGGAAAATTTGATTTATAACCAGGAGATAGACCAGGCAATAGGGAAAGGTCCAGAAATGACAAATATGGTGCAATTAGCATAAAAAAAGCTATCACATTAAAATGTGATCAGGTTTTAATTTTTTTAAATATAAAAAAATAAAAATAGAATAATTCAATTGGGAAATGGAAACTAGGAATAAGTGAAATTCCCAGTGAATAATTTAATTTCCTGAATAATTTATAAGTTTACTGAAATTTCTTGAGAGCAGATATAGGCCCTGAAGAAAACTTCAAACACAGTGGGTTAAACAAACACTAAAAAACTAAAAATATTAATATCAATAAACTTGAAGTCAGAGAAAGAGTTAATCTTCCAAACTGATGTACAGAAAGAAAAACTGTTGAAAGTGGAAATAAAAAAAAAAAAAAACTTTTATGAACTGTGGGACAAAAATATGGCTATTATGCTTTTTTTTAATTTTTTTTAATGTTTATTTATTTTTGAGACAGAGAGAGACAGAGCATGAGCAGGGAAGGGGCAGAGAAAGAGGGAGACACAGAATGTGAAACAGGCTCCAGGCTCTGAGCTGTCAGCACAGAGCCCGACACAGAGTTCGAACTCACAAACTGTGAGATCATGACCTGAGCCGAAGTCGGATGTTTAACCGACCGAGCCACCCAGGTGCCCCGGCTATCATGCTTTTTTAATGAAATCTCAGATAAAGAAGGGAAGGAGTATTAGGAGTTTAAAGTAGTATAATCGTTGGGAAATTTGTTTGACAGTTTCTTATAAAATTAAAAAAGTGCTTACCCTATGATTTACCATTTCTATTGATTAACCCAAGATAAATGAAAACAGAAAACCCAATAGGTTTTTAAGTAGTGTTCATAGCAGCTTTATTAATAGCCCCAAGCCAGAAATCACCCAAGTTTTCAACAACTGGAGACAAATACTCTTCATGGTATATCCATTAAATGTAATATCATCCTTACCTGGTCTAAAATAACAATCTCCTGATTATATTCCCTGATTCCACTCTTTGCTTATAGAATATTTTCCTTTTACCAGCCATAGTAAATTTTCCAAACGTAAATAAAATATTTCTCGATGAAAGATTTCCAGTTGATTTTTGCTTCCCATACACTGAAAATACTTTTGAAAATCTATAGTAATAATATTGTGGTTATAATTCATCTCACACTGGACTCACCACCTAAATGTGTCTCCTACTCAGAACTTATTATTACTGATAGGCATTGAAAGGGAACCTAAGACATTCACATACATTTTCTATATATACACTGAAACAATAGTGAATAATCCAGGTTATTAACATTTTATGTTCACAAGCTGTTGTTTACTTACCTTAACGAATCATTGGTTGAATCCATTTTGGAAATTTTATATGTAAATTTGAAAGATAATTCAGAGTTTGATTAATTATTTTAATAGAACATAACTCCGCTAGTTTTCCATAGCTGCTATAACAAATTATCCAAATTTGGTAGATTTAAACAACTGAAATTTCTGTTCATAGTTATTGAGTTCAGACATCTAAAATTAATTTCCCTTGGCCAAAATTAAGGTCTAGGCACTCCCTCTAGTCTAGAGACTCTAGAAGAGAACTTGTTCCTTTCATCTTCTCAATGCTGGTTGCTTCCTGATTTCTTTGCCTGTGCCATATCATTCTAATCTTTAAGGCTGGCGTCTTCAAATAGCCAGCCTGCAGATAGCCTCCTCCTCTGTGTTTTTCAGATCTGCAACTGCCTGCCTTTTATGAGGAGACATGTCAATGCATTTAAGGGCAGCCCCCCATCTCCAGATCCTTAGCTTAATCGTATCTGCAAAATTTTTTTTTACAAATAAGATAATATTCACAGCTGCCAGAGATTAGTCTAGGAATACCTTGGGGGGAACGTTTTTCAGCATACCACAAGAGCTAAGAGCTATTATCAAATATCTGAGTGTTGACATATGTAAATACCTTTAGTCTGTATATTAAGACATCTAGTTTTTTTATTACAATGAACTCAAACACCATCCTACAAATAATTCAAATGATTTGCCAAAAGGATTTCTAATTACTGCCAAAAATGATAAATGCATTTATTTTTTTGAAGCCTAGCACATATCTTTGATTCTGCTGAGTGGTCCCTTAGTACTTTTTCTATCTTTGTGATACACTGTATTTAGTTATTTAGGACTATGTTGTGGCAGGAAACAAATGAACACCACCAACAAAACACAATAAGAATTTAGAAGGTCATGGGCCAAATAAAACAATTACCGTGAAGACGTGTTACATATAAAGTGATGTGCAGATGCTATTTAGTATAACATTTATCCCATGCTAGTCACATTGAACTTGTGACTCAATCTATCTAAATGCAAATCTTTGCAATACATTGCTACATAACAAACTCCTGTAAAATGTAGTGGCTTATAACATTTTATTTCCTCACAATTCTGTGGGTCAGCAATTTGGCCTGGGCACAGTTGGGTGGTTCTTCAAATGGTTTCTTGCAGTCACTCATGAGACTGCAATTTCAGAAGACTCAACTTGAACTAGGTGGTCATGACAGTCTTTCTTATCAAACTGGTGATTTTGCTACTGGTCACATGTTTTCAGGGGACCAACCCAAGCATCTTCGTATGGTGACCAATTCAAAAGGCAACAAGAAAAAACGGTATGTCCCAATGTGTAAGTACTCTTCAAGTCCCAGATTACATTACATTTTAAACTTCCAAATGGTGACATTATGTCACATAAGACATGTGAGTCACACCCAGTCAATGTCCAGGGTGTGGATCTAAGGATGCGTATGTCAGTGGGTGCCATTACTGTTACAATTCCCCAGATTCATCCATTATAGACATTTCATGCAGAGTCAGTAAAAGTGCTTTTTATCACATACCAGGGATCCAGGAAATCCTTTCTTACTATTATGGAAAAATTTTTCATCTCTTCAACACACCCAGCATACTGGTACCTGCAATTCTATAACTAAAAGTTGATTACTTTGTCTTAGGCTGAACAGGTGCTTCTACCTACCTTTTTAAAAAAAATGTTTTATTTATTTATGAGAGAGAGGGATCCAGGGAGGGACAGATGGGGAGGGGGGGGACAGAAGATCCAAAGCGTGCTCGACTTTGACACCAGTAAATCCAATGCGGAGCTGCAACTCATGAACCATGAGATCATGACTTGAGTGGAAGTCAAATGCTCAGCCAAGGAGCCACCCAGGCACCCTTCTATCAACTTTTTAAAATTCAAAATTTCATTGAACAAAAAATATATTTTTATCAAAAATATTACCACTATAAAATTTCTTGGGCAATTTCTCAAAACACAAGGAAAGGGAAAGTGCTGGGATGCTGGGAAGAACTGAGGGGCTATCAGATATCAAACTCTCTTCGTAGGGTAGTCTCGTAATTTCCTGTTCAGATATTCTTGTCAAAATCCACTGCTTTGTTTGCTATTTGTCCAATCTGTTAAAGTTTGGATCTAAGGACGAAGGCAGTTATCAGACGGTTGTTTTATTTGTCTTTCTAAATTTGATTTCTTTTTCATTAATGGATGTAATGAGTTGATATTATGTATACTATATTCCGAATGGAAGGGTTACCAAAATATATATGTAATAAGCAAAAAATGGAAAGAAAGAAAAAAGTTCATGGCTGAAAAAATTAACTGAAATTGGAACCCATTAATTATACAATGATATGATTCATAAACAATGATTGTATTGCATGATGCTTAAAATTTACCTCTTACGTATTCTAAGCAGATGTCCTATGCATAGAGGAAAATGTGCAATTGATCAAGTTATCATGAAAATAAAGTATAGATAATCTCCCTTTCTGAAGTCTCCAAACTTAGAGGAGTGCCAGTTATATATAGTTATTTGATGCATACATATATATATATATATATATATATATGTGTGTGTATGTGTGAATATATATATATATGTGTGTGTGTGTGTGTGTGTGTGTATACATATATACATACATATACATATATTTAAATTCCCAGAAATCAGGGAATGTGAATGTTCTCACAACTTTATTTCTCCAATGTTTAGTGTAGTGTGTAGCCAGAGTATATCATCAACAAATATTTCTCGTATGGATAAATGAATTTTGAATAATAACAAAAATAAAGATGCCAACTAATTGGATGAAATGTTGAATCGTATAAAAATAAAATGGTTAAATTAAAAGATTATTACACTGCTGTAGATTGTTTTGAAAATGAACTTGACATCTGGTTAGATAAGTGAGCCCATCATTTTATACAACTATGAAAACAGTCAATTTTCTGGTGCAGACTGTAACAATTTACTATGAATCCAAGAACAAAATTATTTTTAAATGCTCTAGTGACATTTATTAAGTAATCATAATGGCCAGACCCTGACAGCTCAGAAAAGAAAGAGGGTTACATTAAAGCGTGTCTTAATGGCTCATTTTTCACCATGTGGTAATTTAAAGAATGCACAATTGGATATATATTAATTATGATGGGGGGCTGAATACCTCTAAAAATTAAAGACATTTTTTTCAAAAGTTGTTATAACCTATCTGTCCTTGTCTATATAAATTATATAAAAAACAAAATGTAAGTATAAAGTTTGTCATGTAGCTTTTTTACTAAGTGGTGCAAATTAAGTCCGCAATTAATAATATTTTTGAAAGAATGAATGAATGACAATGAAGGCACTCAAGAGACTCTAAACGTGTATTATCATCGCTTAGAGTGGCTTGAAATTCTTGACAACTTGATAATAGGCAAAAGAAAACAAAAGATAAGTAAGTCACTTTGTATAAGAAAAAGAATTATAAAATGTATGTTGACCTGAAAATTGTACTCTTTGGAACTTCATTCCTCAAATTCCAGAACACTTGTAGGTCGCAAAGATTATGCATTTAAACAAGGCACTGTAGTATTAGCATTCCTGAAAATTGTGTAAATAGTGCCTGTAAGATATGAGATAAGGGAAGAAGAATGAGTGAAAATATGTGGAACAAAGAGAATTAATAGTCACTCTAAAAAAGTTAGAAGCTTGAATTTCTGCAGAGATATGTAGGAGGAGAAGTGCTGTGTGGCAGTGATTGGAAATGAACTTAGCAGATATTTTTAAAACAACTTCCATACGGAATGGAAAATGAAATAGGCTGGAGATAAGTAAAGGATTATCAAGCTTAGGTATGTCAAGGGGAGACAGAGAAATGATATGGAAAGAGCTTAACCATCGAAGTCAGTCTAACAAATGTCCATATCAGAGTTCTGAAAATTATTAGCTTTGAGACCATGGGAAATTATATAACTTCCCAGTGCCTCAGTTTTCACATGTGAAAAAAAAAAGGTTCAAATGTTATAACTAAAAATTTGAGGAAAATGAATTCTCCTTTTGAAAGAACTACTAGGTGTGACATGATATCTGTGGGGGAAAAAGGTCTACTTTCTAATGTACTGATTTTCTCGTAGATTAGAATTCTTTTGACAGAATGGTCTACTTCAGTAGTCAAGCATCTCTAATATTGAAAAAAAACAGACATGAGAGCATATATATTTCTTTACATTTATGTAGAAATAGTTCGTTGCAAGGTACGAAATTGGGAAGGTTTTTAACCATTGTTTTTGTTGCTGTTGTTACTTGGTTTTACTTTTCTCCTCAGAACTGTCACTTACAAGCAATGTGACTACAGGTATGTTTAATTAGGTTGAGAAATTGTATTTGCATTATAAAATGAGAGGCAATAATTTCATAGGGATTATGTGGATAAAATGAAAGATATGAAGACAAAAAGCTGTGACTGAAACACATTATGTTACCACTAGATGTTTATTCAGATCTTCTTTTAGTGTATATACATATGGAAATAAGAATTAGACTAATGTCTAAATAGTTTTCTTAATTGAAGAACTACATGATGTTTCTGCAGGTTTCCCTAAGCTTTGTGAATTGCTCATATTACTTGATTTGTATTTGTAATATTTGTAAGAGAGCAAATGATCTGAGCCAAAATGTAACATCCTTTTAAGAATAGTAGATTTAAGTATATCTGCAATATGCTTTCTGAATGTGACTTTATCTTATCAAGCTACTTTACAGATGCCATAATGAACCAGAATTTTAAGGTAACGATTTCACATTTCTCTCCATTTCTCTGTCTACTGCTGGAACATTCATATGCTGGAAACCTAAAATATTTTTATCATTTTATTTTGCATATGACCTTTTCACTGTTTCAAGAATTTAAGGGATGTTATAATAAACTCTTATTATAAACTATAATGAGGAAAGGCTGGACTTTTTCTCTGCTCATTCTTTGTGTCCATCAGTTTAATGACTTGTTAAAAAAAAAAAAAGACTATCTTCACATTACCTTCCTAAATGGTAACTTGATATGCTATATTGTTGTAGTTGAATAAATATGCATATAACAGTTATAAATGTTGGATTTAGAAATGATAGATATACCATTCGCAATATTTTGAGTGACGTGTATGTATGCAAGGGTACACACACACACACACACACACACAAGCAATCACATTTAAAAATTCATGTGGAGAAATATGAGAATTAAATGTCTCAAATGTTTTTTTTCTTAAGGTCTCATCCATTAAATTTTATTCTAGTTTATTTCAGTGAAGTGCAAATTTGGTTCCTTATATTAACTATATATTTTTATATGGAGAAAATGATAGCAACAATATATGCAAGTATATAACAGCATGGGATATTTTTTTTTCATGCAACAAATTAAAAACATTCAAAAAATAGATGGTGAAACACGGAAAGGCATGGAGCAGGTGATCTAAAAAAAAAGCTATGAAACTGAACAGATACTGATGAAGGTCTCAGACTTGAGACAGTCTCATTAAACATTGAGATTAAACGATTATAGAACATTCCCCATCTTCCACACCTCCCACCACATGTAAGGGCTCCAGGATAACTTTCTAAACATACTAAAGGCTAGCCATTATCAGAGAGGATTAAACACACACACACACACACACACACACACACACACACAATTATTTTTGATATATACAAGGAAACTACTTTAAACCAAGATGATAAGAGGGAAATGGTAGAGGGATAGGGATAGATATACCATGCTAATACTAATCAAAAGAATGCTGGAGTAACTATCTCAATATTGGACATAGTATACTTCTAAACAAAGAAGATTAGCAGAGATATAGAAGGGATTTACCCAGCATTGAAAAAAGAGTTAACTCTCTGAGAAAATCTATAACATTAAATATGGACATGAGGCAAAAACTAATGGAAATTAAAGGAAAAATAGAAAAAAATCTACTCTTTTTATCAGAGACTTCAGCATTTCATTTTTCATTAATGTTAGATAAAGCAGGAAGAAAATCAGTAGAGATATAAATGACTTCAGCATTACTATTAATCAACACTCTCTAATTGACATTTATAGAATATTCCATCCAGATACAGTAAAATACACATTACTCTAAGGTCGCATGGAACAGTCACCAGTATAGACCTCATTCTGGGCTGTAATATACACTTCACTCATTTTTTTAAAATCTGTATTACACACATTAATCCTTTTTTTAAATCATGAAAATGTTCTCAGTTGAACATCAATGTAATTGAAACATATCTGTCATAGAAATGTAAATGTAAATATCCTCAGATGTTTGGAAGTTAAGCAACACTTGTAAGTAGCACATGTATTGAAGACGTTTTAGGAAAAATTAAATATATATTTTGGACTAAAGGAAAACAAAAATGCCACTTATCAAAATTTAAGAGACGTAGTGAAAGTAGTGTGTAGAGAGAAATATATTAAATGTATATATTAGAAAGGGAAATGATCCAAAATAAAAAAAAAAAAACTAAAGCTTTCTCTTAGAGAACCATGGAAAAACATTCTTTAGGCTTAAAATAAGTGAAAGACAAGAATCAATGAAATAGGTGATGAGGATTAAGAGTACACTTATTGTGCTGAGCACTGAGTAATGTATAGAAATGTTGAATCACTACCTTATACACATGAAACTCTGTAAGTTAATTATACTGAATCAAAATTTTAAAAATAGAACACAAGTCAATGAAATTTAAAAGTAGAAATAGAGAATAAAAACACCCCACAAAAAAACAAGCCTAGTTCTTTGAAAAGATCAATAAAATTGACAAAATAACCAGACTAATCAGGGGGAAAAAAAGTGAGAAGCTACAAATGGAAAATATCAGAAAGGAGAGGAGGGGGTTCATCACTACAGATATATAGATATCAAAATAATAAAATGGATACAATAGCCTCCCCTCCCATGGGGGATATGTTCTAAGACCCCCAAGGGATGCCTAAAACGGCAGATGGTACCAAACTCTATAAAAACTGTTTTTTTTCTGTATATGCATACCTGTAATAAAGTTTAATTTATAAATGAAGCACAGCATAAGATTAACAAAAACCATACCAAAATAAAAACATTTTTAACAATACGCTGTAATAGAAATTTTGTGAATATGGTCTTTCCCTCTCTCTCAGAATTGTACTCTACCCAAACTCACACAAGGGAAAAAAACCGGGATAACACTGTATCTATTAAGTTAATTAAATTAATAATTAAGAAGCTTACAACAACAACAAGAGAATTCTATCAAAGAACTAAGGAAAAAATAATACCAATTGTACACAATCTTTTCTCAGAATATACATGAAGAAGTAATAATACCTAATTTATTTTATGAGTCCAACATTACCCCCAATATCGAATCCAGAAACGACGTAAAGTAAGGGAAAAAAAAAGACTATTATAATTTATGTATAATTAATTTTTATATGCTAACATTTATTTAAGATTTTGTATTTTCTTATATTTTAATGACAATTTTGGTTTTGATATTAGTATGATGTATATTTACCACAAACATGTATGATGTATTTAAGTTTCAAGGCTGTTTCAACATTCAAAAATTAATCATTATAACCCACCATATCAATAGGCTAACAAATAAATGTAATTTGATAAAGAGAATTTAATGTAGAAAAAAATCGACAAAACCGAACAGCCATTCATGATTTTTAAAATTTCGGCAAATATGAAGGGATACAAAAATACTGATTTGAAGGGACACATGCACCCCAATGTTTATAGAAGCATTATCAACAATAACCCAATTATGGAAAGAGCCCAAATGCACATTGACTGATGAATGGATGAAGTAGTGTTGTGTGTGTGTGTGTGTATATGAATTCATATATTCATATATATGAATAGGAATATTACTCAACCATCAAAAAGAGTGAAATCTTGCCATTTGCAACAACGTGGATGGAGCTACAGTGTATTATGCTAAGCAAAATAGGTAAGTCAAAGAAAGACAAATACCATATGATTTCACTCATATGTGAAATAAAGAAACAAAACAAATGAACATAAGGGAAGTTTGAAAACAAGAGAGGGAAGCAAACCATAATATACTCTTAACTACAGAGAACAGAGGGTTGCTGGAAGAAAGGTGGGTGGGGGTGGGCTAAATGTGTGATGGGCATTAAAGGAGCGCACTTGTTGGGATGAGCAACGGTGTTATATGTAAGTGATGAATCACTAAATTCTACTCCTGAAACCAATATTACTCTATATATTAACTAGAATTTAAATAAGAACTTGAAACAAATAAAATAAAATAATTAATTAACTAAAATAAAAAAAATAAATAAAATAAAATGAAATGAAATCTCAACAAACATGAATGAAAAGAAATATTCCCAACTTGGTAAAAAATAATCTTTAAAAAATACTTATCTGGCATTACACAATGGTTACACACCCCTAAGTTCGGAAACATGGGAAGAATGTCTGTTGTCACCATTGTTGTTCAACATCACAGTGACATGCTTAGCAGATAAAATAATAAAAATAAATAAAAAATATATTGATTGGAAAGGAAGAAATAAAAATTCCTTTATTGGAATATGACATGTCTATGTATAAAATCCATATCGTCTACGAAAAAACTCCTGAAGTAATAAGCAAATATCGCAAGATTACAGAATACACATTCAATTTAAACAAAATTCAATTGCTTTCCTATACATCTGCAACAATGAGACTTTTAAAGTTTAAAAAGTACTAGTTATAAAACACAGAAAATAAATATTTAGATATAAACTAATAAATTATGTACAAGAAATGTATGCAGAAAACTGCAAAAACATTATGAAAAACTCAAAGAACATCTAAATTAAAAGAGAGAAAGTCTATGTCATGGATTGGAAGACTGAATATTGTTAAGATGTTAATTCTTCCAATTTGATCTATGGATTCTATGCAATTTCTATCAAAATCGCAGAAAGCTAGATGTAGATACAAACAAACTGGCTCTAAAGTTCATAGAAGGAGGAAAAAACTTAGAATAGTAAACACTGAAGAACAGAGTTGGAATACTCACACCCCCAAGATTTCGAGACTTACATTAAGTAATAGTCATCAAATAAGCTTAATTTTGCAAGAGTATACACAGAGATCAATGAAACTGAAAAGAGAATCCATAATCATACCCACACAAATACAATTATCTAATTTATGACAAAGGGTGAACACAGTTCATTGGAGAATAGATAGACTTTTTAACAAGGTGTGCTGGAACAACTGAAAGTCTATATTCTAAATATAGCATATATATATATATATATATATATATATATATATATATATAGCATATATATATATATGTGTGTTATATATATTTAACACACACAATCTAGCTTTTATGAAAATTTATTCAAAATTGACTATAGACCTAAAATTAAAATGCAGAATAATTAAACTTTTTAAAGGAAACATAAGAGAAAATCTAAGCGATCTTGGGTTTGGTGATGACATTGGAATATGATGACAAAAGCATCACCCATGAAAGAAAAAAATAATGAATTAGACTTTATTAAAATTAAATGTGCTCTGTAAAAGACGCTTTAAGAGAATTAAAAAGCCAGCCACAGACTAGGAGAAATATTTGTATATTTCATAAAGGATTTGTATCCAAAATACACAAAGATCTCTTAAAAACAAACCCTAGGAAAAGAAATAGAAACAATGAAAAATTTAGACCAAAAAAAAAAAAATAGAATAAACACCCTACCAAAAAAGACCAATGATTCGGATGGCATATAAAGGTATAAAGAGATGCTAAACATAATTTGTCATTAGGAAATGTAAATTTAAAAAATGGGATACCACTGCATTGAATTGCTAAAATCTAAATTAATACCAGTATTGTTAGGAATGAATAGCAGGGAAGATTTCATTCATTGCTGGGGGAAATGTAAAATAGCATAACTTCTTTGGAAAAGACTCTGGCAGCTTCTTTCAAAAGCATATCGTTTACTATGCAACCCAACAATTGAACTCCTAGGTATTTACCCAAGTGATTTGAAAAATTTATGTTCCTACAAAAACCTGTACACAAATATTTATAGCAGCTTTGTTCATAACTGCAAAAAAATTTGAGGCAACCAAGATGTCCCTCAGTAGGTAATAGATAAAGTGTGGTACATCCATAAAATGGAATGATATTCAGAGACAAACGGAAATGAGCTATTATATATATATATATATATATTACACAAAGACAGGGATGGGCCTTAACTCCATGTTGCTAAGTGAAAAACTCAGTGTGAAAAGGCTATACATTGCAAGATTACATTTATGTGGTAGTCTGGGAAAGGCAAAACTATAAAGACAGTATGCATATCAGTGGCTTCCAGGAGGCAGGGAGGAAGCTGTTAAGTATTTAGAAGCACAGGGGATTTTTTTTTTTAATTTGTGAAGCTATTTTATATGGGCTTGTAATGGTGAATACAAAAGACCATGTATTTGTCAAAATCTATAGAACTTTACAGCAAAAATAAACCTTAATATATGAAAAATTTCAAAATAGTTTTAGACAGAGGATCCAAAGATTGAATGAAGAGTGTGACAAAATAATCTGTTTAACAAATGGATAGAATAAACTTACTGAACATAGTAGGGGTGAAAAGGTTGGGACCCAAGTCACCCCGGAAATGAGTAGGGTCTACAAGACTAAAGGTAAAACAACTCTAATAATTCTGTTTTAATAACCAAGAATATGGGTTATCAACTCTGACAAACTATACCTATGTATTGGAATTGAACACTTAAGTAAATAAATAGCAAATGTTGGAAAGCATGTTTTTCAGTGCTGGAATAAGAAGTTACATATAAGTGAGAGAGAAGGCCATTTATATGCATACATATAGGCTATATATAAGGGCTATATACATATATATGTATATATGTGTGTATATATATATATATATATATATATATATGGAGCAACTTAACATCCACATATTTGACTGCAATATAATTTTGCAACAAAAGGAAGCAAGGTTTTTGGAGCAAAGGCTGATTCTAGATCAAGGGCTAGAAATATACAAGATGAGCCTGAAGTTTGTAGTGGTAAAAAGTAAGAAAGTGTTCAAGACATACAAACAAACAAATAAACCAAAACAAAAAGTAAGCAGTAATAAGGATTTGTAAATGGCACAGACACTAACTGAAATCGTTTTATAAATAAAGTAGTGTGGGACTATGAACAAAAGTATTATATCCACCTATGTATTGCTAGTGAAACAAATAAATGAAGGACACACAAATATCCCATGCAGAAAAACTCCAAATATTTTATGTGGATAATTTCCCCCTCAAAACGTGGAGCAGAACTTTGCACTTTCTTAACTGTGGGCTGAACACAGTGACCTCCTTCCAAGGAGTATAATATGGGATTTGGGAAAAAATGAATAATTTAAACTGAAGAAATTGACAAACCACCTCAGACAGGTGATTGAGGTTAAAATGAACAGTAGTAAATCATTTCGATACTGTGTTCTTTTGATATGATGCGATGAGAGTGGAACTTTGCCTCTGTGGTTTTCCTCTCAACTCATGTAACCAGTCCAATCATGAGGGAAAAATATCAGACAAAGACCAATTGAGGAATATTCTACAAAATACCTGACCAGTAATTCTCAAGACTTCAAACTTATTAAAAACAAAACAAAACAAGAAAAAGTCTGAGAAACTATCATAGCCAGGAAAAACCTAAAGAGACCTGATAACTACATGTAATGTGCGATGAAATATGGGATCCTGGAAAGGAAAAAGTACATTAGGCAAAAATTTAAAACTCTTAAAGTGTGAACTTCAATAAAAAGTTGTGAATATTATCATTAATTATGACAAATGCACCAAACTAATATAAGGTGTTATTAGTATGGTTGGGTGTGGAGTACATGGGAGCTTTCTGTACGGCCTTAGTGATTATATTTTATTTTATCATTAAAACTAATGTTTTAATTTTGAGGACAGAGAGACAGGAAGACACAGCATGAGTGGGGCAGAGACAGGGAGAGAGGGAGACACAGAATCCAAAGCAGGCTCCAGGCTCTAACCGACAGAGCCACCCAGGTACTTCCTGCCTCGGTAATTTTAGAAGTTTATTTTGTAAAAAGGTTATTTGAACAGTAAAATAGTGATGTAATGAAAGAGTTTATCAGGAAGAGGTTAAGAGAATTAGAAATGAGGATTATGGGGGCGCCTGGGTGGCTCAGTAGGTTGAGCGTCCGACTTCGGCTCAGGTCATGATCTCACAGTCCCTGAGTTCGAGCCCCGCGTCAGGCTCTGTGCTGACAGCTCAGAGCCTGGAGCCTGTTTCGGATTCTGTGTCTCCCTCTCTCTCTGCCCCTCCCCTATTCATGCTCTGTCTCTCTCTGTCTCAAAAATAAATGAACATTAAAAAAAAAGAAAAAAAAAGAAATGAGGATTATGAATATATAGTGTGAACAGATCAATATAATAGAACAAATATTTATATAAAATATAAAATCTAAGCTTAGTTTACATTCATGTAAAATAAAGATAATAATAACTCATGAAGTTACTGTGAGCATTAAATGTTTGTAGCATGTATTTTGGTAGAGTATATGTTCAGTGATTAGCAGCTCTTTCTGATATTGTTATCAAATATATTTTTTTAATGCTGACACAGCAGGTGCGCTGAGTGGTTCAGTCTGTTAAGCGTCAACTTCTACTCAGATCATGATCTCACAGTTCCGGGGTTCAAGCCTTGCATGGGGCTCGTGCCGACAGCTCTGAGCCTGGAGCCTTGCTTGGATTCTGTATCTCCCTCTCTTTCTGCCCTTCCACCCCTCATGCTCTGTCTCTGTCTCTGTCTCTGTCTCTGTCTCTCTCTCAAAGTTGAATAAACCTTAAATAATTTACAAAAAAAAATAAAATGTTGACAGAGGTGAAAGGGAGGACTGCTAATTGCCTCAGGTAATTTTCAAGGACAGCATATTGGAATTTTTAATCAAAGCAAATACCATGTTCACTGGATGATGGATTGGAAGAGGCATAGGTAACTTGCATTTAAAATTGGAAATTTAAGTGATAATAAGGACTAAGGTATACAAAAGTGAAAAGAAGGGAAAATAGACATAATTGGATCAAAAAGTTTTGGAAAGTTAAGGCCAGAATAGTACACAGACCTTAATGTGGATGTTCATAAATAAGTGCAAATTGATATAGCTGTAAATATATTGTTTCTTGGTAAGATAGATGAATATTTTCAATGGTATAATATTTTTACTGTATTGTAGGATACTACTGTGTCTTAAAACCCTGGTTCTTAAGATATTGACATGAGAATCAATGATGCCTAGGTTCTTTCTCCTTTGTAAGGAAGTACAGTAATATTTTTCAATATGGTCCAGAATTCCCAAAAACTTGTGTTAATTACATTCATCGATGAAATATAATATATAACAGCATAGGAGTTGGAAAAACAGTGGAAAGAACCCCAGAATAGAAACCAAGAGTAGATTTACTTAAACTTCATGATTGAAGAGGTTTGCACCCATTAGGTTACTATTTTTTGGTTTTGCACAAGTTGTTTGGACACTCTTACCTTCTATTTCTTTAATCTTAAAGTGCAATTTAAAAAATACCATTAAACTCCTATTAAAGATTAAGTCATTTTCAGAAATGTAGTGAGTCTGACTGATTGTTTATGAAAATCCATTACACTAAGAAATATAAGGGACTTGAATAAAGGAATTAAGTGAGGTCCAAAACTAACTGCAAATTGGAATTATCAACCATGTAATTGCATATATGTTTCTGTGTGTATGTGTGTGCATGTGTACATATATAAACCGAATCTGTTTTATAACAATGACTGTAGGAGAAAAAAATGATCAGTTGTCTTTTCAAAGTTTTTGGTTAATATGACTGATTGCATTTTTATACGTAAGATCCTTTCGTACTGAGACAAAAAGTTATAATGATTAAATAATTTAAAGATAAGGAACTACATATTTATAAATAATATATATACTATTTATAGAAAAAATATTTCTAGATTACACATATGTAATTATTTGTGGGCATGTTTGTGTGTGTGCATTGCCACGATAAAAGAGAATGACGTATTGTCTATTATCCGATCAGCATTTTGGGCAAACGATTGGATGGCTAATGAAATGGTGATGAATGAAACTAAGTATAAAATTGCAGACTAGAGAACCAATGTTGTAGCACAGTTGAGAACTTATCTTCTCATAACAGTCTTGAAATGTGTCAGGACTTGGACATATCAAATATGGCAAAAAACTAGAATGAGACCTGAATCAAAATAGAATAAACTAAAATATCCGTCTATGTCTCTCTTTCTCCCTACTCTATTTGATACATATATTTCAGAGAAAAAATTTACAAAAAAAACTTTAGAAAGTAGTAAAATTAACATTATTGAAGAGAGTAAAGAAACCAACTATCTAAAAACAAGAGCAGAATAACAGGAAAGAGACAGAACAGAAAAACACAGCAACAAGCTGCTGAAATCAGAAAAAAAAAATCACTAGAAAGTTTACCAATAGAACTGGAAGGATGAATTAAAGAAAAGGAAAAAAAAAGAACTGGAAGACAAAGATGAAAAGATAATCATGAAAATGGGATAAAGTATAAGATAGAAAGTGATAGTTAAAAAATAATGCAATTAACTCTTAAACCCAGTGCCTCCAATCAACTATTAAACATCCCACAAAGAGTCAACAAGAAAAAACACAGGGTAGGAATGCATCAGAGAATTAATACAAGACAGTCTCCAAAAGCTGAAGGATCTGTGGCTCCATATTGAAAGAACATTCTGGGTGTCTAGTCTTGAGAATGACAAAAGACTCACCTTGACATGTTGGTGTGAAATTTAATAACAAAAAGGAAAAGAAAAAAATCTGAATATCATCACGAAAAAACTTATATTGCATAAAATGAGGGAGTGATACATTTACCCTTATTTTTCATCAGCTTGGTTGGATGCCAGAATATGATAGAACACATCTTCAAAATATTTTTTAAAATCTAAATGACAATTGTGTAGCTAGGTAGACTATGAATTAGCAGAGGAGTCAAGAGAAATTTTCAAACATGAGTTTGTAAAATTATCTCCTTCCCACTCTTTTTGCTTAGGAAGCAGACTAATGTTACTGACATCTTAGTAACTCTTTTCACACCTAGCCTTACTTTGGTTCCCACCTCAAATATGCTTGCATTTTTACACCTGCTCTTAAGAATTTCCATTTTACTTTATCTTATTTTTGAGAGGGGCTGGGAAGCAGCAGAGGAAGAGAAAGAGAATCTTAAGCAGTCTCCAAGCTCAGCACGGAGCCCATGGCGGGGACCAACCCTACTACCCTGGGGTCATGACTTGAGCCGATATCAAGAATCAGTCGCTCAACCAAGCCACCCAGGTGCCCAAAGAATTCCCATTTTAATATCTTAAGTTACTAAAACTTTTCCAAGGATTTTGAAAATGTCCTCCTCTTAAAGACAAAGGCTGACACACCCTTCCACCCTTTTCTTCCTGTCACTTGTTTTCCTTCTCTGTCTCAGGATCTGGGCTCCAATATTTTTTTTCTCTCTCTTTCTATGCACACCTCTACCATTGTCTTGCTGAGACATTTTGACATTATGTCTTAAGAAATGTTTGCCTGGCTCTCCTGATGTGGTACATGGTAAGCCAAAGTAAGTAATCAAATCCATAGTTCAAAGATTTTTGTTCATTCTATCTTAAAGATTTTTTTGATTCTCAAAAATTTATGTAATCAATATGTAAACAATTTAATAGACTTCCTATAATTGTAGCTAGAACTTAAGTATCAAGAAATTTCATAAGAACCTAGATAACACCAAGGGCAACAGATAAATTTTACAAAGAGAATAAAACATGGAGGCAAAGGTGTTTGCTCCATAGTACATTTCCAGTTAGTGATAGAATTTGGTACAGGGCAATTTTAAATTATATTTAGTATAGCACAGTTTCATTCTTATGTGTTGATCTAATACTTTTTTAGCACAAAGGTTGCATTTAAAATAAATGTATATTATATTCAGATGTAACATATAATATGTACACATATATTTTTTGTAAAGGTAAACATGTAATGTAATTAAAAAGTTATGTATGATTATTACTAATGACCAAAATTCTCCATGTAAATTCTAAGCCTTTTTTTACATTGATTAATTCCTAAATGAAGGCCAGGGACTGCTTATTAAAAATTAAAAGGAAGATATTATAAGTATTGATTAGTCTAAAAGATAACCCATTATAATCCCAGTTTATGAGCGCCAAAAGAACTCTTTTCACTATATCACTCTGGTTTCCTACTGTGCCTGAAATTATTTCCATTCTATATCATTTTTTCCCATTTGTTTGCTCATTTGCTGGAAATCAAATATATTTTTTAAATATATTGGCCATTAGGGGCTGAATTGTGTCTGCCTAAAATTGATATTTTGAAATCCTAATCACCAGTGCCTCAGGATATGACTGTATCTAGAGACAGAGCATTTAAGAGTTAAGCTACAAAGAGGCCCTGTGAGTGGGCTCAGTATGACCAGTGTCTTTCAAAGAAGAGGAATTAGCACAGAGGGCAGACCATATGAAGACACAGAAAATGGCCAAGCCAAGGAGAAAGAAAATTTACAAGCCAAGGAGTGAGGCTTTTAGAAGAAGTCTTTTCCAACACCTAGTTCTTGGACTTCCAGCTTCCAGAACCACAAGGAAATAAAATTCTGTTGTTTAAGCGACCCAGTCTGTGGTACTTCATCATGGCAGCCCTAAGAAACTATTGCAGTGGGGTAGCAAAAGTAAAATAGAGAAGTAACGGCCAAACGCTTATTAGTTTGATAAAAGTAAGACTCACCAATTTCACATATTTGCTTAGCATCTCAGTCATGTGGTTTGAAATGACCTGTCCTTCCCAAGTTTTCTTTGTGCCATCATGGCTTTCTATCTATGAGCACTTGCAGAGGCAGTTAGATGCTCTAACCAGATACAAACGTCAATGATTCCTGACAAGAATCATGTTGTCAGCCAGAAGTGATCTTCCATATTAACCTTCTTCAAGGGGTCATGCATCACTGCATAGTAAATCATGTTGCTAGGACAAACCCAGAAGTTGCCTTCATTTTTTTCCAGTAAGGTTATGACATCACCAGCTTTAAAAAAAAATTACATAGCTGTTTCCCAAAGCATTCTATGCTGCAAATTATTACACTATGTGAATTTTCAAATATATTTCCCAAAGTTGAGACACAAGTGAGATCTGGGTGCTGGGAGGACGAAAAGAGGTTCAACAATTGTTCATGATATGGAAAACAAGGACAGTGTGCAACTATGTGGCACCAAAGAAGGCATGTGAACTGCAAATGCTAAGAGCCAAATTGCCACTGCATGATTACCACTTACATATTTTTTGAAGTAATACTTAATAATGAATAGGACTGAATACAATTTGCCTATGCTATCCATATTTCTACCCATTTTTCCCATGTGCGAATTCTTTTACAACTTTGCAAATATAATATAAATATATTCATAAATGTTTCATAAATACCGCTAGATATTGACCACATTTTCAGGGTGGATCTTATAAGCAAATTTTATTTTTTTTCCTAGAGATAGTCTCAATAGTTCAGTAGTCACTTGTATAATTATACTGTTAAGAAAATATATCATCACTTCGGAGTTATCTGTTTTGTTAAGTGCATTTCTAGATAGGGTACAGTTCACTTGAAAGTAAAGTATATGAGTGTAGTGTATTTGTATGCTTATAAAATCTAACATTTCTCAGAAATCTGCCTCAAATTAAAAAGTAAAAGTTTTTTAAAGAAGAGTTGTATGGGATCATTTATATTGGAATTATTGTAGATGATCACATAAAGAAGCAACTGTGAGCATTAATAACAATGTTTACAAAGTTGAAATCCATGTTGATTAAATAAATAAATCAACTGCTTGATTCTGCATTTGTGTTCATCTTAGGAATTAGTCACTGGTTTGAATTTTCTGAAATCCCTGATTTTTTATTTGTCTAATAATATGTAATATTTTTAGACACGCTATAAATCCATCCTGTATCATTTGATATGTATTTTATTTTCTTTGTTCATCAAAAAAAAATCACTAGTTTGTAAGAAACTCTGAGAAGCTCTGTAATGAATTTCTCTTCCCATGTTTGAATTAATGGCACTTTCTTCCTTAATAATCTTCGTAGAAGCGCAACTTAAAATTTTATCTATGACTGAACACTTTAATAATCTGGTGATTTGCTAAAACGAACCTTCCACACACCAGCACAGTATTAACACAAAACCAATATTTATTTTGATGTGGAGTTTCAGCCCTGAGGCCTCTCTTCATAAAGAGGGATTTTTCTTTAATTTCCTTTTTAAAAATGTCTTTTTTTTTTTTGGAAAAAAAAGTAACATTTTGCTGATCACCTTTAATACGAACTAATGTGAAGATCAAACATTGCTTTTAAGATTCAGGACTTACATATTGAATTTGATATTATCGCATTTATTTCAATATTCTGAAAGGGTAGGAAAAACAAATGTGTTTTGGCATACAGTTTAAAAAAGAAAAAAAAAAAAACCTCTGAATTATAAGAAGATGGAGTTCAGAAAGTATTCTTCATTTTTCCTCAAAAGGAATTAGAAGTCAGCGTGTTGCTATTGCTCCTTGACATAAAGACAGTGTCTTTGTTTTCTGTCCTCTGTATCTCTGAATCCTGTAATGCCATCACAGCAGAGTGCATTGGACACCACTTTAAATGATAAGAGTTTCAATAGGCACTTTAGTGGAATTAAGAAAAATCTAACACTCTTCCACCGTGATGCCACATAGCTATCTCCGTTCTATGTTGTCATGTCAGTAAATTGTATTTAATAGGCCTGAGCTTGTCTCAGTGTGTTTCCAAAATAACAAAACAAAACCAAGCGAGTACATTTAATAGGATTTATCTTGTGTTTGCAGAGTAAGACAAAACTGACAATATGATAAATATAGCAACTTGCTAGAAACCAGGTAATCAAAGGACTGTGTTCCTATAAAGCCTGGTGTGTGTGTGTGTGTGTGTGTGTGTGTGTAAGTGTGTGCGCACATGTGTGCGCGCGCGCGCGCGCGTGTGTGTGTGTGTGTGTGTGTGTGTGTGATTTCTATCTGTGTTTCCTTTTCTTAAATTTCTCTATTTGGTTGTGTTTTATCCTTCGCCTCTGCCCTAAGTGGCTTTATCAGGGTTACAACTCTCTTCTTCACCGAACATGTCTGCCAAAACTTTAAAGCGGGGTCCCCAGTCTGCCAGATAGTCGTAGTCCTGGTCAGCTTCCGTGGTGAGAGAGTCTATAGAGCTAAGGGAGTCTGCTACTGATCCATTTCCTTCATATGCATATGTAGCCAACGAATCGTACGGAGGAGCAGTCGGGTCCGCGTCATTTTCCTGCAGCCTTTGATTAATGAAATCCCTTACGTCTGTGTTGTCTTCTACCGGTGGTCTCTGACGAGGTAAACAGAGAGAGTCTGGTTTTATATCCCTGCGCATTTTGTTTTCTTCAATCACTTTCGGATTTCTCAGAGCACCAATATCGAAAGCCTGGGTGTCCTCCTCCCCACCTCCTTCGTCATCATAATGGATAACGTTGTCTCTGATGTCTTCTTTCGAGGTCATTAGAGTGTCTTTCTTCTTCTGCCTTCGCAGAGCTACATACAGTACAACGATGGCTAGAACAAGACAAAAGGTGCAAGTTGAGAATATGTAGTTGATGATTTTCAAAGTAAACATATTATAATCAAGAAGGATCATATCTATGTTTACACTGTTCATCGTGTAAAGTTCAACTTCATTTTCAAATTGTAGCTAACAAGAAACCTTAGCAAAATTATTCACAAAATCAAGCAATGACTGTCTTATATTTAGTTTGTGTTATATTTCAGTATTTTAGTGGCAGTTAAAAAGGGTGTGTTATAAAATTTTGTAAGAAAGAATGCTTGTTCTAAGCATAGAGAGAGCTGTATAGTATTGGTATAATAAAACTTAAATATCATTGCCCATAAGTAACACTTAGATATTATTTATAGCTAGACTCCCTAGCTGTAACGTTACTTGCATTTCTAATGAAATAAACCCACATCTTCTTGTAAAAATGACTTTTCAAAGCGATACATTTTAGAAAGGGAAGAAAGAAGGGAAGGAAGGAGAGGAGAAAGGAAGGAAGAGTACAGAATATAAAGGCCTTAGTTTTATGAACTGTGTCAACTGAGACTTCTAATTATTTCAATTCTGTGTCCTAACATATTGAGACATTTTCTAAATCAAATTCCCAGTGTTCAGTTTGCATTCATTCATGATAAAATTTTGAAATATTTAATTTATATGCTCTCACTTAAATCTTTCTTTGTTCCTGGCTGATGCCCAGCAACCACTAAATTGTAAGTGTTTAGTTCCTCTAGAAGCGAATGGGCACAGATTCAAAGCATAAAGTCAGTGCTCAACTTTGGTCATCATAAAACCCCCTCTCCTCCACAGAAGGGGTAATAGATTGAAAGTCACAGTATGTTTGATTTCCTACAGTAGAGTCTGGAAGACTGTTGTCAAAAGATTAGAAATTAGAGGAGATTGCGTGATGAGGAAAGCTCATTTAGTCCCTCTTCCTCCCAAATTAAAGGTTGACCAACTGGAAGGAGGAAGGAGATATAGGTAGAGCTTTTGTACGATGGGCCTCTAAGAGATGTTTAGCACTCTGCACCCTTCCCAGGATTTAAGGAGGTCCCAAAATGAAAAAAGACTATTGCTCACTTGGGGAATGAGCCAGAAACTGCAAACCTCATAGAGAAGGCCTACCTCTAAAATGGCTTTGGAGTTGCTATGGCTGAGAAGGGGACTACTCGCTGATGTGTCTGAGGGCCCCGTAAAAGATCCCTAAACACCACAGGACACTCGTGCTTCCCCTCATCCCAGGAAAGATGAGAAAATGGCTCAGAATAAATGGGAAGATCTGAAGGAGTTTGGGATTGGTTAAAGAGGTCCAAGAAGAGTTGGGTTTTTAAGAATTCTTCATGGCAGAACTAGAAATGTCAACATTCACTGCTGTAGACTTGCAAATCCATGTGCTAAAATGGGACACGTGCACTGTGGACACTCAGAAACTATTTGGAGGAATGAGTAACAGACAGCGGGGCAAAATGATGCTGGGCAGAGCAAGATGACAAAGTACACTATAAAAGGGCCAAACAGGCCAAAAATGAGCATCGAGAACATGCCAAGTCATGGTAGGTTGATATGGAAATACTCTGGGACTCCGGTGGCTCCTTGAAAGAAAGAAGCATGAAAGAGTAACCCTTGATTTGAGGTTAAGCACCTAACTGATGGTGTTCAATTTCAGGTGTGAGAATGTTATTTTGAATCTTTTTCCACACACCAATGTTACTTGTGTGAATTATTAGTATCTACACCATGCAAATTGGACCAGAACTTCAACTTCCAAACTGACATGAGCTTCTTAGAGAATGTTCTCCAAAAACTGTCATATAATGCCTTACTCCATGCTTTACATCCTAGGTTGTTTTGTTTTTTTTTTTTAATTTTCTATCTTAAAGATAAATGTATGTATCTACATTTGTGAAGCATATATAAACGGATTCCACAGTGCCCAGCTGTACCTCTGTTGCAATTTGAACTTAAAGAAATGACGGGCAAAACAGAAAACCTCTCTCTAGTTTTGTGAATCTGGCAGTGAATTAATAAGTGAATGGAGCCAGCTGAACAGAATGGATGGAAGACGGAAACCCCTAAAGTAGACTTATATTAATTCTCACAGAGATGTTACAGAATACGTTACTTCAATCCTTTTCCTTTGCAGTGCTTCTGGATGTTTTAGTGTGTTCTTTTCTAGGGAGGGTGGTTAGAATTTTGATGTGTGGAGCTGTGAAAAAAGCAGAATGAGAACTGCTTTTGGCTGGCAGTTTAAACAGAAAAAAAAAAATTGGGAATGCTTTTACTTTCTTTCATTTCTTTCCTGTCTTTTCCCTTTTCTTCCTTTATTGAATGGGAATTGGAGAGCCATGGTTCATCTAGTTTATTTTTAAAGATATGTACTATCTTATTAAATAGCAATAATTACTGGAATATAAGATGAATTGTAAAAACACTGCTGTAAATGGGATATCTGTTATAAAAAATTTCACTGTGGCATGTGCAACAAACTGTTATTCCTTGGAATCCCCAAGAGCTTGAATGTACTCTTGTGTTTCTGATGATGTTATTTGTTTATTCTTAATGCTATATATACATAGAGTCTTAAACAGAAAATTCATATTAACAAAAAAATAGAATTCAATGTAGTTAATCTTTCTTCTATCCACATGTGATATCTCAACGAAGAAAAACTAATTTACATGTTAAATTGTGAAGACAGAGGCAGAGAGAAGAGAGATTGAGAGAGAGAGAGAGAGAGAGAGAGAGAATATGGGATTATTGAAACCAACCTAAGAGTATAACAATGCATAGTAGGATTGCAATCAAAGCCCCAGTGCTGAGTCCTACAGGTAGAAAAATTGCTTCCACATTGCAAGACAGGATGGTACCATCAGAGTCACATCTACAAACTCGAATAGTCATGGTGTTTGTGCTGCTCTGCACAGGGTAACTGCTGTCTTCTATTACAACAGGGAGGAAATACAACTCTTGCTGCCTGCGGCTGTATCCATTTCTTCGGGTTTCAATTCCAGCTGTGTTGTCTACAAGACATGACATTGATGATAAGACGGTTACTAAAAGCTTCACTTCAAATCTGAAAGGTTGGTATCTGTTAAACGGTAGGAAGCTGTTCTTGCATCAGCAAAATAGGCCCATATTTTAATTCTTTCTTTTATTATTATAAGAGCTGCCAAATGTAATCAAATGTAATCAAAATAATCCTTAGGAAAAGAAGAAACATTAATCTTCTCTGGTATAAGATGTATATTTTCAATTCAGAAGGAATAGAAACTGGTTATAAAGCAAGAAGTGTGTTGACTTGACTCATTTTTTTAACATCAAAATCTCATTGAGAAAAAAAAAATACAACTGTGGGTGTTTTCTTACATGCTACAAGAGCAAAGGTTACAAAGTATGAATCTGTAAAATATGTTACCTAAGAACCTATTATTTAAAATATAACAAATACCAATTTCCCACTTGACTTATTATTTTCCCTGGATCTGAATCTGTGCTATATAGCTATGTATATGGTAAAATATATCTGTATATATCTGTATCTACATTTTTCACTTTTGCACATTAGTTAGTATAGGAAAAAGAGAAAAGAAGTGTGTTAAAAACATCAAGATTCATTAAAAATTTTAAACATAAATAATCACCATTTTAATATAAGTACAAAAATGATTCATTTTAATTCTGACAAAATCAAAAACAGCAATATTTACTTAGAATAATCCAAGGCAATAAAAATTTTAAATCTTATATAAATGCAATTAATACTTCTGTTGAAAGTATTATTTTGCATGTATTTGTTCTTTACTTATTGTATTTCTACACACACAAGTGGATATATGGTTTTATTCAAAACACCATTTCATTTTTGTGTCCATTAAAGTAACTCCTACACATATCTTACTATTTATTTTAAAAAATGTATTGGGGAGCCTGGGTGGCTCAGTCGGTTAAGCGTCCGACTTCAGCTCAGGTCACGATCTCACGGTCAGTGAGTTCCAGCCCGCGTCGGGCTCTGGGCTGACGGCTCAGAGCCTGGACCCTGTTTCCGATTCTGTGTCTCCCTCTCTCTGCCCCTCCCCCGTTCATGCTCTGTCTCTCGTTGTCCCAAAAATAAATAAACGTTAAAATTTTTTTTAAATAAAATAAATAAATAAAAAATATATTAATATTTAACCTATTATAGTCATACATCATATCCACTTTGGAATCATGGAAACTAATTTTAGAAAAATATAGTGCTCATTAAAATACAAGTTTGTCAGACAATGTTGCTAACTCAGTAATATTCATTCATCTATTTGTATATTCTAATTTCAACAACTAAAACTTAGGCAGATTCTCTAGATTCATTACATTAGAAGCACTAAGTTGAGAAAAAGTTACTTGATAAGATTGTTTTGCATGGGAAGATGACTTGGTTATTACATAGGGATATTTTTTAAATTGAAAAAAAAATACCAAGATGCAAAATGTCTATTATAACATGCATGGCCAGCCAGACTCAGTAATGCCAGATAATGATGAGAGTAGGAACAAAGAAATGTGGGGCGCCTGGGTGGCGCAGTCGGTTAAGCGTCCGACTTCAGCCAGGTCACGATCTCGCGGTCCGTGAGTTCGAGCCCCAGGTCAGGCTCTGGGCTGATGGCTCAGAGCCTGGAGCCTGTTTCCGATTCTGTGTCTCCCTCTCTCTCTGCCCCTCCCCAGTTCATGCTCTGTCTCTCTCTGTCCCAAAAATAAATAAAAACGTTGAAAAAAAATTAAAAAAAAAAAAAAAAAAGAAATGTGGACTAGTTGAATTAACATTGAAATCTTCAGCAACTGGTTGAATACCTGAAGCTGAGGAAAAGGAACAGTCAGGATTAAAATTTGAAACGTAAGAATAGGAGGTTGGAGAAGCTGATATATGTGTACTTGAGGAGCCATGGATTTGATATTCTTGAACACATTATATCAAAATGTACCCTACCCTTTTGTTAATGTTTAGCCTCCCCACTATCCATGGGTTCACTTTCTCTGATTTCGGTTGCCCAAAGTCAACCTAGGCCTGGAAGCAGATGATCCTCTTTCAGATGTGTGGTCAAAAGATCAAGGGTAGCCTACTGCTGTATCACAATGCCTATGTCTTTCCCCTCATTTCATCTCATTGTCTAAGCATTTCATCACCTTACATCATCACAAGAAGAAGAAGGATGAATACAGCACAAGATATTTTAAGAAAGAGAGAAATCACATTCACATAACTTTTATGTGAGCATATGGCTATAATTGTTCTATTTCATTACTGCTGTTACTGTGTCTAATTTATAAGTTAAATTTTTTCATAGATATCTGTGCATAGTAGAAGACATGTATATTCAGGGTTCAGTACGACCTGTGGTTCGGTGTCAGGAATCTACTAGGTGTCTGGGAACATACTCCCCCAGAAAAGGGGATTACTGAATTTTCAACCCATTATTGTTATTGATATGTGACCATATACAATTCATTGTGCTCTTCATGATGGGAAAAAAGACATTAAACCTCATTTCCACTCTTAAAACAGTTTCTACTGCACAACAGATAAAGAAAAAGTTTATGTGTATCATATAACTATTAATATATATGCACACAAAGAAGTTTTATTCAACTGTAAGAAAGAAGGAAATATTGACATTTGGGACAACATGAACGAACCTGGAGGGCATTATGCTAAGTGATATAAGCCAGGCAGAGAAAGATGAATACTGCACATGACATTAGAGGTGAAATCTAAAAAAGAACAACAACAACAAAAAGGAACCCATGAAAACAGAGAGCACAAATGGGGTTGCCAGGGCTTGGGGGTGGTGAAAATAGGGAAACATGGGCAAAAAGATACAAAATCTCAATTATAAGATGAATGGGTATAACAAGGTATACCATGGTAACTATAACATGGTGCTATGGTTGATGTCACTGTATTGTAGAATTGAAATTTGCAATGTGAGTAGAACTGAAATAGTCTACCCCTGGGGGGGGGAGGTGAGGTAAATATGTGAGGTAATAAAAAGTTTCTATTCAGTTTTTAAAGACTTACACTTACACTTAAAATGTAAGTTCAGATAAAAGGGGGAATATAATAAATGGCATATTTAAATAGCAAACAATGTTCGGACTGTGACAAAACACTATTGCTATGAGGCAAGATGATCTAATTCATATTATGAGATATTAATTCTCCAAAACCATACAATAGGGAAGATAGTCAATGCTTATGTCCCTGAATGATGTGTCCATCTACTTTGTTGCCTAAGCCAGGGATCTGGAGGTCTGATTAGTCTTCTTGTCCATTGTATTCACATCCAGAATTTAGGGAATCTAGCATCAAGCCCTGCAACTTTCTATCTCTATCCACCTATCTCCATGAGCCATTACCTTAATCTAACACACTTTCACCCCCTCCTGCAATAGCATCAGAAGTAATCCTATATCCTTCTGTTGTCTTTTTCAAACTACTACCAAACTGATCTTCCTAATGCAAATTTGAACATATTATGCTCTTCTAAACCTTTCCAAAGTTATAATGTCTTTAAATGGCTTCTAGTTAGGGTGACTACATGTTCTGGTTTGTCTTGGGCAGTCCTATTTTATGTGAGCTGTTCTAATTAAAATCACTAATATCATCCATGTCTATTCTCCAAAGTATTCTAGCTTTCATAATAAAATATGTGGTGCCTCTACTTATGAGGCCTTTCATATTTGGGACCCTATTGCATTTATAGCCATTCCTCACGCTACACTATTAGATGGAGAAAATCCTACTGAATTTCCTTCTGTGACAAAATGTCTGATTTCTTTCTCTAAATATTTACAGACAAGTAAATTTTTTTCAGACATCCTTTGACTTCTGTCAGTCATTATCATCTCATCACAATCTGTTCATTTGTTTTATAAGCATAGAATTTAGTAAGAAACTAGCTTTTTACCATCCAATATTATGAACTCAGATGTTTCTAATTCCTATTTCATAACTAAAGAAACTTAGAAGGGATAAAATGTCCACAGTCACAGAATTTATAATGTAAGAACAACTGGCCAGTACTTAGCTGTAATATATCCAGTGTCCTTTGTATTTTTGTAGTTACTGTCACAGTAGCAGATGGGATACCATTAGGAGCAGAAGCAGTGGTGACGATGACCGTGGTAGACACAGAAGTGCAGACTGATGGCAGAGGTGATCACTAAAATAATCTTGGGTATTGTGCTAAATGATTTGCACGTATTATTTTATTTAATATAAATACTATGAGGGCGCCTGGGTGGCTCAGTCGGTTAAGCGTCCGACTTCGGCTCAGGTCACGATCTCACGGTTCCTGAGTTCGAGCCCCGCGTCGGGCTCTGTGCTGACAGTTCAGAGCCTGGAGCCTGTTTCAGACTCTGTGTCTCCCTCTCTCTGACCCTCCCCGTTCATACTCTGTCTCTCCCTGTCTCAAAAATAAAAACGTTAAAATTTTTTTTTAAAAAAATAAATACTATGAGGTTGATTTATTTCAACTATGAGTTTAAAATTATGTAGTATAACTTCATACATTGAGAGTCTGCCATTGAGGACATAATGGAGTGGGAATGAAAATTTCTGCCATTCTAGTTACAAAGCCTTATTCTTAACCTGTGCTGTACTGTATATTATTCAAACAAACCAATTACTAAGAAGTTACATATGTGTTTGTACAAGTAATGTGCATGTGGAACAAATGATACGTTTAAAACATAGAAAGCATTCAATTTCCCAGATAGGCTATTTTGGCTTGACTCATTAAGGGACCGTCCACATCACAAATGGAAGCATTTTGCCTCATTAGATACGATCTATATAGGTTAAATACTTAATTTACTGCTAGCCATAGAATTTCATATTTCTCATATATGGATTTCCACATTGTATGAACTTGAGTGCTTCTAGGAAAAACATGGGTTGCTACCTTTGCGCCCTTTTACAAAGTTACATGGCAAGAGGTACGTTTTTATGCGGTTAAACTTACTTCTGAAGTCACGGACTGTAAAATTTGGTTTGACGGCAGCTTCAGGTGATAATCTAAAGGAAAATTGCTGCCCAGCAGGTGAAAGATCTCGGTCTGCAGCGCTGACTATCTGAATTATCTGAAACAAAGTTGAGATGAAACTTGAAGTCAGTCATGAGTTTCAAAGGGAACTTAACATCCCAGGCTAGTAAGTTTATTCAATGATGCATGCAAGGAGAGATAAATGGCATTTTTAAGATTCATATCGGTGGACCAATTATTTACAAATAATTTTTATAAACAAATATCCAAACATTTACAGTTCGTAATGGCAGGTACAATTATAGGGTCTGTCTGGGCCAATTCCAAATCAATATCTGCATAAATAAAAATCTTGGGGCGCCTGGGTGGCTCAGTCGGTTAAGCGTCTGACTTCAGCTCAGGTCACGATCTCACGGTCCATGAGTTCAAGCCCCGCGTCGGGCTCTGGGCTGATGGCTCAGAGACTGGAGCCTGCTTCCGATTCTGTGTCTCCCTCTCTCTCCGCCCCTCCCCCATTCATGCTCTGTCTCTCTCTGTCTCAAAAATAAATAAAACGTTAAAAAAAATTAAAAGTAAAAAAAGCTTAACAGCATTGAAAATTCTCACTAATAAGCAAAATAAAATTAAAATGCACTTGCTTGCATTTTAAACTAAATAAAATAAATTCTTTCTAACATAAATACGAAAATGCTTACTGGAAAGAAAATCGCTGATTATTTAAAAGCCCTTGCGACAGCAAAATTTTAGTATAGTTACGTTTTTGAGAATGAATTTTATTTTCATAAATAAATAAAATGTTGAGAAAGAGAAATTCAAAGGATGTATATCCGATTTTGTTCTTTTATTTGTTTCCCCCCAACGGGCCAGAATGCTAATTGCATTCTCATAAAATGTTTTTAGGAAGTAAACACTAACCATCGTGTTTAAAATTTTTCCCAAATCTCTCCCATAGGTTGTATGTCTGGTAGTTAAAATTCTGACACTTCAGTAAAGTGCCCTTAAGAATTTGGAGATTAAAAATAACTTCTAAGAGCCAAACTGTGAAATTGATAATTCACTACGCAGATAACCAAATTATAATAGCTTTGAGGTTTTATTTATTAACATATGCAATGGCTTTGCATCAGAAAGAATTTCAGGAATTGTGTGTAGAAGAAGGTGAGGGCAGAGGACTGCTCAGGTGATGACTCTTTTAGACTAAGTTTGAATTTGCCAAAGGAAGACCTTACATTTCAAATACTACATTGTGGTCACAGTGGGCAAAGCACACGTCGTGTCTTAGCACAATGACATTAAACATGTGATTTATTTTTTTAATTAATTTTTAATGCTTATTTATTTTTGAAAGACAGAGGGAGAGAGAGAGAGAGAGCACTGGGAAGGGGCAAAGAGAGGGAGACACAGAATCCAAAGCAGGCTCCAGGCTCTGAGCTGTCGGCACAGAGCCCGATGCGGGATGCGGGGCTCAAACTCACGTGTTGTGAGGTCATGACCTGAGCCGAAGTCGGACAACCCACTGACTGAGCCACCCAGGGGCCCCTAAACATGTGATTCATTTGATACTTTTTGTTTTCATTTCATGGTTAAAACTCAGTCTTAGTACTATGTTCTACCTCCCCATATATTTGTGTGCATGTAGGCTTACATACACATACACACATTCACACATAAGCATACATACTAGGAAATTTAGTGCCTGAAGCAGTATTGGTAATTTGTAATTTGAAAAATTGGTTTACTTTATTTTTTAATTTTTTTAATGTTTATTTTTTGAGGGAGAGAGAGAGAGAGCATGAGCAGAAGGGCAGAGAGAGAGGGAGACACAGCATCCGAAGCGGGCTCCAGGCTCTGAGCTGACAGCATAGTTGCTCACCCAATGTGGGGCTCAAATTCACAGACCATGAAATCATGACCCGAGGTGAAGTCGGCCGCTTAGCCCACTGAGCCACCCAGGCGCCCCAACAAATTGATTTTCTTATGAGAAATCCAGGTGTCTAGTTCAGTGTAAATCGGTCACACTTCTATAAAACTTCAACTTTCCTTCACATAAATCCATATGCTTAATCAGATCATAGTTCCCATCCACAAATTTTCCGTAAATTATTAAGGGATTGATTTGCCAGGTGTATTTTTTTGTTTTGTTTTGTTTTGCCATTAACCACTGTCAGCAAGCATAATCATTTACTAAATTAAAGTTCTTTAACACCAAAAAATATCAAGAACATAACTTTAGAATGAAGCAATGTCCTTTCAAACAGCAGAGAAGAAAATTTTGGTTTAAACTGGCACTTATCTGGAATTGACACTTGGGAGTCATTACGCTAAGTAAAAAACCTCTCACACTTCAGTGATTCACCATTGTTGATTTAGATAGTATCATCCTTTTCTTTTCCTGTTGTCTCTTGCCAGATATCACATATATACATGTATACATACTTGCACACATACATATTCAATTATAGGCCAGAAGAGATAGACCGTTCCTATGCATAATTCTTAGACAATGGGAAGATGGCTGGGTCAAAAGCAGAAAATGCTCACATTCCACAGTCCCTTAAAACTTAGTAATATTTCAGGGTTGTGCTTTGTGCATAAGTGTGACCCAGTAGAAAGCCCAACAGATGTTTATTAGAAAAAGAGCGTCCAAGGACCCCACGGATTACCTACCACTTTGTCCAGATGTAAGAAAAACAAGTTACCTCAGGTCATTTCTACTGTTCCCAACTTTTTAAACTCATTTACTAGACAAGCAGAGAAGCACCGAATGGAATTCTATATCCGAAGGACTTTCATTGTGTGCATTACAAGAGTCTGATTGGTATAAAAGAATTAAATCCCTAATTATCTTTTAAAAAGTAGAGGATTGGTTATGGGGGTGAGGGTGAAGGGATCTGGAAATTGAGAAATTGCTACATTGTGGAATTTCAGAAAACCTCTTAATACATTCTCAAATAAACAA
Organism: Lynx canadensis; assembly: GCF_007474595.2. Lineage (NCBI taxonomy): Eukaryota > Metazoa > Chordata > Mammalia > Carnivora > Felidae > Lynx > Lynx canadensis. The sequence goes on along the minus strand of NC_044303.2, from coordinate 222,718,750 downwards.
ATAAGTTTATTATTTGTTAAACATTTATTCAGGTGCTTCTATTTCAGACACTAAAGCCGGCGGTGAGCTTATCCCATGTAATTTGTGGGTATATTTAAGGGGATAGAGGATTAAACCTTTTTCTGCATTTCTGTGTCTATTCAAAGTTAAGGATGCAAATTTATCAAATGGGAAATCTGACTATACAAATCATGCTGTAATAAAATTAATACTTTCTCCAAGTTATCAGAGAAAGGATTAGAGCAACACAAGACACTAGAAGTTTCAGTATTGATGGAAATATTGTATATCTACATAGAAAAAAAATGGTAGCTGCTCATCACATACAGCCATTGAGCAATTGAAATGTGGTTAGTGTGAAAGAGAACACTGATTTTTAAATTTATTTAATTTCAATTTAATAGCTACCTAGCTAGTGGACATCACAGGATTAGGATTATGGGACAGATTTGCTACAAATCAGTTTAATGCATTCAAATTGAAACAAATACTGAAGATTAAAGAATGATCTTTTTGAATAATAATACTGTTTGAAATATTAAAATTTTTCTGTAAGAATTAAAACTTCACATTTATTTAAATGAATAGTTATGCTATTTAAAGGTGATTAAAATAGAAAGCAAACCAAGCATACTGATCTATTTTTCCTTTGGACCTAGGTGCACAGTATTGGGTTAATCATATTACTATTTCATGACACACTCTCATCATTTGCTCATTCTTGATTCATCGTATCATATCATGTCATATCATACCATCATATTACATTATAACATGGTATGCTATTTTATCCACTCATCTGTAATAGTATAGAAACAAAAACTGGCTACCCAACACCACTCACAATAACTCTAGGATTTTGATATAACTTTTTTAACTATGGTGTCCTCCCTCATGAGATCTTCCACTAGAATCAGAACAATATTGACTTAAGGAAAATATAATTCAGAGATTTTCAGTAACCCAGATGTTCTACTCAAGGCCACCAAAGAAAGAAGCCTTAAATTTTTAATGGGCTATAGAGCTTTTCTGTACCTTTTCATAAAGCATGTGACCAAAGCAAGAAACACTAGAAGAATGCATTCTCAATTTGTTTGCTTCTTTATAGTCACAGAGTCCATAGAAATTCCACAGTAAAGGAAAGGAAAACAGAGCAGATCTGCAATCCTAGGCTTTTTAGTTATACAAAGAATGTTCACTAAGCTAGCATCACTTTATCTCCTGTGGTGTTACTTGTACATCCACAAATCACCCTTAACTTTTGAATTTACTATCCATTGTGGGGTTTTTTTTTAATGTAAACACACACACACACACACACACACACACATACACACACAGACATCTCTCTGTGTGTGTATGTGTGTGTGTGTGCGTGTGCGTGTGTGTCTATTCATGTGTGGGCTTATAACCTGAAACACATGCATATAGTCTTCATATGCTATTAGTTAACAATATTAATAAGTTACCTGTCCCGGTTTGGCATTTTCACACACAGCTGTCTCATATGGCACAGATATTTCTGGAGGAAATTCATTGACATCTAAGACATTAATCAATATGTTGACTTTGCTGCTTAATAACGGGTTACCTATTGAAAACATAAAAAAAAAAACAGACAATTATAAAATCCGGTCAGTTATTGCTTTTATAGTAAATGGTCTTAATTTTTTCTTTTAATTAGCCATTATATAGAATCTAAGGGATCCTTCCTTTATGGGAAAATTTGAGGTGTTTTGCCAAATATAAACAATAAAAGGATGGATAAGTAAGGTATCAGTGCTTTGCTCTCAGAGCACCAGGAGTGAACGGTATCAGGGTTCATCCCTGAAATTCACTCACCGCCAAAGATAAGGTCAACCATCTGGCTAGTATTTTGTCAAACGTGTAGCCATCATACAAGAGTTAGTTCACAGAACCAATCTTCACCAGTAGTGATAATTTTCACTGGATAAAACATGTTTTCTATGTTGTGTCCGTATAATTAAAACTTTATTGAGTAGGATCATCTATGTTTAAAAAGTTCTCTCAAAATGATTCTTCCTGAAAAGGATGATAAATTACAAGAAGAATGAAGGAGAGAGGGCTTTTCAAAAGTAAAAATTAAAATACAGCTTTAAGGAAGTAAAAGACATAGGCTATGGAAAGCTAGTATACACCATAAAATTGCTTGCTGGTGATAAGAAAGAATAAACAAGATTTTCTTCCTTCAGTATAAAAATAATGTTGTTTTGAAAAAGTGTCTGCCAAAATCCAATCACAAGTTGTAGCTCCAGCCCCTGATAGATTATCTGCCTCCTGTCATTTATTGAAGAAGACTAGATAAAATTAAATTAGTAAGGCCTAACAATGCACCTTTTACCTTATTTGTTATAAAGTTTTACCTTATTAAATTTCACATATGGATAAACTGCCTCAAATTGTTGAAGGACCTTGCCCGGAGTCACACATGCAGGATTACGGGAGGTTAAGATTCAAACCCAGGACTATGGAAATCCAAGTACCGTGTAAATGGCACCATGACTTCCCTACTGACTGGTTTATGTGTTAAATCCTTCATTGCAGTGCTGTTGAAGATTCATAATGTTAGTATTCCTTTAGACCTCTTTCTGAATTTTTTAAAGAAGCATACAAGATCCCAATACATAAGTGATTCTGACAAGTCTAAGTTGATCCTGCAGTACTAAAATTTATTAGAAAATAATAGGCGCTATAAACAGCATCGTAATAAATGTTCACATATTCACACGTGACACAGTGAAATCTGTCATCATGTACCAGTACAGACACAGATAACACAAAGAGAGGATGAATGGTGCATTTTGTAATATGGGATGTATTTATAGAAGGTGTATCGGTAATCTTGGTGAAGGATGCAGAAATTATCTATGATTTAATAATTTATATTGGCCAGAGGGAACTATTTGATAGAAAATGTCTGGTTGTTTTCACAAGTTACCTAATCTACCTTCAACTCAGTTTCTTCATGTAAAACACAAGGTACTAATAATCCCTACTTCATAGGTTGTATTAAATAAGGGGTGGGGCTATACGAAATGTTAGATCACCTTTGGTAAATTGCATTACTTGTATTACCATGTGAATTTCATGGAGGTTATTTGGTTCCACATCTATTATTGGTGTTAATTACTCCTATAGCATAGTATGTAGGTAAAAGTCAGCAATTTGGTTAAACTTGGTTCACATGCCTAAGAAAAGCTAGAGATTATAAAAAATAACAGAATTAATGCCTAATACTATGTAATGCTTACAGTGTACCTATATTCTAAAACATGTTACATAGATGAACTCTTTTAGGGTTCACAGTACATAGTGATACATATAGTGTCAGAATACTGGGGAGCAGTTAGGGGATGTGACTCATGCAAAAATCACAAGTTGGAACTAACAAGATGGGGTTTGAATCCAGGTTTTCTAGTTCCAAATTAGTGCTCTTAAACTCTGTTACATACTGTGTATTAGAAAAAATCGAAATGTATTTAGCTATTGAAAAAAAAATAGACAAGAAATTAATGTTACAGATTGGTTTAGTAAATTCATGTGCCTAACTTCACCTATTCAACTTCTATACAACACAAAAATCATGCTCCACTTTCCATGTTACATGTGAAGTATCGAAGTATAAGTCCTGAGGCCATATAAAAAGGAAACTGTTATTTTTATTTTGTTTTTCCAGGGCCAGAGTTTTATTTTGGGAAGCTGGGGTGAGGATGGGCTGTCTTCCAAAAGGGACGAGACTTCTGGTGCAATTGTGTTTTTAATGCAGATTTACCTTTATAATGTGTAAGCATGGTATTCAAATTAATTTAAGCCAGTTTTTACCCATGAGAAATTCCCTTTTGGTCGTTTCAAATTATTTATCTTTCTGCAATATAGATTTTAACGTTTGCCTAATGAGTAAATAGGTCACAAAAATATAATCACTATTGTAACATCATATTATTAAAAGTATTTCTCAAAAAGATGCTTTTGGTAATTTAGCTAATACAATTTGTTGTGTGAGATCTTCCTGTGCCCTGGAGGATTTTGGAGTTACTTAAAATTAAACGTGACCGGTCATCATTGTGGCAATTAAAAAAATAAAGGCCCCAATAAGGATTGAGGAAAAAAAATAGAACAGCTATAAAATGACGCTTCATATTGTCAAAAATGAGTGATGGGTTTATGGATTTCATTATATTATTATCTCCTCTATTGTATATTTGTAAATTCTTTCATAATTAAGGCTTCAAAATGTGACCTTATGTGTTTAAATGCCAGTTGGGGAAGCAGTAACAACTCTGTTCAAGAATTACTGCACTCAAGTAAGCACAGAACTTTGTACAAGAGAATGTAACTTATTAGAGTAATACAGAGTTTTTTCATTGATGCATATAATTCAGAAATTTATGTTGAGGAAATCATGACCATTTTTTCTGACTCGGCTAATCTGTATTTGGGACAACAATGGTGTAATTTGTTTAGACACCATTTAGCATGAGCATGATTATCAACATTTTGCCATGTAGAAACTCGTTATCACTGAATACTTAGTGAGGAAATTCAGATATAAATTTAGTAAATTTAAGGAATCCAAATTGTCCAGGAGGATGTCAAACATTCACTCTTTGCAAATGACATGATACTCTACATGGAAAACCCAAAAGATTCCACCAAATAACTGCTAGAATTGATTCATCAATTCAGCAAAGTTTCAGGATATAAAATCAATGCACAGAAATTGGTTGCCTTTACGCATGAAAAATGAAGCAACAAAAAGAGAAATCAAGGAAGCAATCCCATTTACAATTGCACCAAAAACCAGAAAATACCTAGGATAAATCTAACCAAAGAGGTGAAAAATCTATACACTGAAAAATATAGAAAGCATATGGAAGAAATTGAAGAAGACACAAGAAAACTGGGGAAAGATTCCATGCTCCTGGAAAGGAAGAAAGAATATTGTCAAAATGTCGATACTACCCAAAGCAATCTACATATTCAATGTAATCCCTATCAAAATAAGACCAGCATTCTTCACAGAGCTAGAACAAATAATCCTAAAATTTGTGTGGAACCAGAAAAACCCCAAATAGCCAAAGCAGTCTTTAAAAAGAAAACCATGAAAAAAAAAAAAAATTAAAAAAAAATAAATAAATAAAAAGAAAACCAAAGCAGGAGGCATCACAATCCCGGACTTCAAGCTATACTACAAAGCTGTAATCATCAAGACAGTATGGTACTGGCACAAGAACAGACACTCAGATCAATGGAACAGAATAGAGACCCCAGAAATGGACCCACAAATGTACAGCCAACTAATCTTTGACAGAGCAGGAAAGAATATCCAATGGAATAAAGGCGGTCTCTTCAGCAAGTGGTGCTGGGAAAACTGGACAGCGACATGCAGAAGAATGAACCTGGACCACTTTCTTACACCATACACAAAAATAAACTCAAAATGGATGAAAGACCTCAATGTAAGACAGGAAGCCATCAAAATCCTCGAGGAGAAAGTAGGCAAAAACTTCTTTGATCTTGCCCGCAGCAACTTCTTACTCAAAACATCTCCAGAGGCAAGGGAAACAAAAGCAAAAGTGAACTACTGGGACCTCATCAAAATAAAAAGTGTCTGCACTGTGAAGGAAACAATCAGCAAAACTAAAAAGCAACTGACAGAATGGGAGAAGATATTTGCAAACGACATATCAGATAAAGGGTTAGTATCCAAAATCTATAAAGTCCTTATTAAACTCAACAGCCAAAAAACAAATAATCCAGTGAATAAATGGGCAAAAGACATGAATAGACACTTCTCCAAAGAAGACATCCAGATGGCCAACCGACACATGAAAAAATGCTCAACAACACTCATCAACAGGGAAATACAAATCAAAACCACAATGAGATACCACCTTACACCTGTCAGAATGGCTAACGTTAACAACTCAGACAACAACAGATGTTGGTGAGGATGTGGAGAAAGAGGATTTCTTTTACATTGTTGGTGGTAATGCAAGCTGGTAAAGCCACTCTGGAAAACAGTATGGAGGTTCCTCAAAAAATTAAAAATAGAACTACCCTACGAACCAGCAATTGCACTAGTAGGTATTTATCCACGGGATACAGTTGTGCTGATTCAAAGGGGCACGTGCACTATCGACAATAGCCAAAGTATGGAAAGAGCTCAAATGTCCATTGATCAATGAATGGATAAAGAAGATGTGGTATATACAATGGAGTATTACTCAGCAGTAAAAATGAATGAAATCTTGCCATTTGCAACTATGTGGATGAAACTAGAGGGTATTATGCTAAGTGAAATTAGTCAGTCAGAGAAAGACAAATAGTATATGACTTCACTCATATGAGGACTTTAAGATACAAAACAGATGAACATAAGGGAAGGGAAACAAAAATAATATAAAAACAGGGAGGGGGACAAAAACAGAAGAGACTCTTAAATACAGAGAACAAACAGTGTTACTGGAGGTTGTGGAGGGGGGATGGGCTAAATGGGTAAGAGGCATTAAGGAATCTACTCCTGAAATCATTGTTGCACTGTATGCTAACTAATTTGGATGTAAATTTAAAAAAATGAAATTTAAAAAAAAGTTTAGTAAATTTGAAATAACCAAAATCCTACATGATTAGTTACTGTGCTGTTAGTAGTCAAATCGCTTAAATCCAATTATTATTGATCCATGTTGCTTTATAGTTAATAACTAACTTATTAATAGCTTTTAGTTCACACAATAAAATCAGGAAATTATTTTTATCCTTAATCCCTTCAAAGATATTTGTTAAATATTCTTTCCACACCCTTTGAAAATATCTCAGTCAGCTCCCCTAGCTTTCTGAGTCAGTCTCAGTTAGAATTGTTTATTAGTAGTATTTTCAAGTGCAGCTTCAACTAAGAAAAAAAAAGCTAAAGCTCAAATTACAAAAACAAAGAATGAAGGAAAAAAATCACTGTTTACCATAAATGAGTTAAATTCCTATAAAAGAATATTATTAATTTATGCCAAAAAATCTAGTCAACATAAATGAACAGAACAAATTCCTAGAAAGACACAAATTACCAACACTGACCTTGAAAAGAAATACAAAATCTTAATATACATTAAACAAATGAATAAAAATCAAGTTGTAATTAAAAATATCTGAAACCAAGAAAAAAAGTCACGCAAACATGCCTTTACTGGGGGGATTCAATAACTTTCTAAAGATCACATAATACCAATTCTTCACAAACTTTCAGAATATAGAGAAGTAAATACCAATTCATTGTATGTATCCTGATACCAAAGCCAATCCAAAACATCACAAGAAAACAAAGGTATAACCTATTTTCACTCATAAACATAAGTACAAAAATTTCTTAATAAAAAGTTAACAAATCACTTCCAGGTCATATAAAATTACTACATAATGACCAAATAGCATTTATCCTAAAGATACAGGATTCACTTAATCTCCAAGAATAATCAATTGACAACACATATTAATAGAAGAAAACAAACAAACAAAAAAACACATGGCCATCTCAAAAAGATTCACAATTTTAGCATTTGACAAAATCACACAGCCATTCATAATTTTTTTTTAATCCTCTAAAAATGTAATGAATAGGAGGCGAGCTCTTCAACGTGATGTAGTCTCTCTTCATGAAGCCCATAGCTAACATCATACTCGACAGTGAAAAAGTCAATGCTCTCTCTCTAACACTGGGTACAGTGCAAAATTGACTGGTCTTACCACTTATATTCACCATTGTACTAGAGGGTTTATATAATGCAATTAAGTGAAAATAAATTTAAAAAAAAAGATTAAAGTATCCAGATCAGGAAGAAAGAAATAAAACTACTTTTGTTTAAAAAATGGCATGACCCCATAGGTTGGGAATCCTAAAGAATCCCCAAAGAAACTAATGGATATAATAAGGGAGTGTATCAAGGCCATGAGATAAGAGGGTAGTATTAAAAAAGGCAATTACATACTTAATAGCAGCAAAGGACAAACTAGAATTGAAATTGAGAAAAAAATTAAATTCACATTAAAATCAAAGATAATAAAATATTTAGGAATACATTTAACAAAATAAATGCAGGACTTATAAACTGAAATTCACAAATCATTGCTCAGAGAAATCAAATGGATTGCTGATAGAAAGGACAGCTGGTGGAAATATAAAATTGCATAATCACCTTGGAAAAGATTGGAACTTTTTATAAACATTGAATATGAACTTATAAGGTAGCAACTCCACTCTACACCCAAGAGAATGAAATAAATGTCCACCCAAAATCCTGTATGCACATAGCCATAAAAGTATTAGGTATATACTTCAAAACTGAAAACAGGTCAAATGTATATATTTGGTGAATGGATAAACATTATGTGGCATATCCGTACAATCAAGAATACTCCAACAAAAAAAGGAACAAAACACTGATACAACATTTGAATGAATCTGAAATATGCTGTCTTCTCTGATAATAAGACTGACATAGCCCCTTGGAACTTGGTTAGTTGCAGAAAGTGAAAGGTTTCAGTGACTTTGGGTTTCTGAAGTACACGAGACTTCAGAAGATTCCAGCTCCCCTGTCAAGTCTTCCAGATTTCCTGGAGCAGATATTAAGCCATTCCTTTCCGATGAACCCTTTTAGAATGTCTGCCCCAAAGAAATTGTATGATAATTTATCACGCGGCAATAGATAACTAATCCAGGAGATAAGAAATACTAAAATATATACTAAAAAGAAAGAAGGATTTTTTCTAGGGCTTGAGTTGGAATGGACCCTGCGGGGCCCTAAGGCAGCATCCATGGTGGGGAGAGCAGTCCCTGCTCCTAACCACCATGCAGAAACTTTGTCCAAGGGGCTTGTCACTAGTGATCCAGGTGATGTTTACTCACTACAGGAAAGTGTCCCTATTTCCAGAGAAGCTTCTGTTTCTTTTCTTTTTCTTTTTTTTTTTAATGTTTATTTATTTTTGAGACAGAGAGAGTGCAAGTGGGGGAGGGGCAGAGAGAGAGGGAGACACAGAATCCTAAGCAGGCTCCAGGCTCTGACTGTCAGCACAGAGCCCGAAGAGGGGTTTGACCCCACAAACCATGAGATCATGACCTGAGCCAAAGTTGGACGCTCAACTGACTGAGCCTCCCAGACACCTTGAGAAGTTTGTTTCTATGGAGATAGAGCCGTAAACACTCATAGCCCTTGGTGGCCTGGAGTGGGAGTCGAGGTCCATTTACCTGACTTCTGTGCTTTTGGACGAGGGCTGAGCAGGGGCTGCTGGGGCACACAGCCTGACATGGAGGGATTGGACAGCAAGGCAGGGAGGTTGGTGGCTGTTTCTGGAAGTCCCTGACTCCATCATCTGATGACAGGGATCATAACTACTCTCAGGAGTCTCAGCCCAAGGCAGACCCTGCCTGGGAGCTCATGACCCCATTTCAGTCCTGACCTTGAGAGGGAGCAGGACAGTCAGGGCGTCACATGTGGCATCTGCATGGACAGGGTGTGGAACAAGTCAGAGGTATCTTGCCAGGCTGTACCCATGCCCACTGCCTAGCTGCCTGTGCACCTGGCAAAAGAGGTGACAGGACTTCCCACAAGACATCATCAGGGCCTGTCCCCTGTATCATGTCCATTCTAGCTACATCAGCCCCAACAAATTCTGGGCGAGCAAGAAGGCTGAGAAGAAGCAACTCATCAGGAGCTTCAAGGCTTAGACCATCCAAATCCAAAGCTGGTTCTTCATATGGTAGGATGGTCATTGCCCCTTCAAGTATGACTGTATTTACCTGCACTATATTACTCAGCTTCTGGCTAAGGCTGCAAGTCCTGGTTCTATCTGGACAGAGAATGTGCAGCTTGCTTCTGTGACTGTTGTGCTGGGCCCAACAGCATTCACGGGGGCAACAAATTAGATGAGTAAGTATTCTCCGCGGGCTGTGCCCTCACCATGGCCTTCTGGGATTCAGAACTCCTACTGGATCCCAACAGTTCTTACCATGGACTCCTGTAACCCAGACCAATCTGTGAGGGAGGGGGCTAAGGGCAGGGGGCACTAGGTGATAGGTCTCTTCCATTTTGGGGCTAGGTGTGAGATGAAAGTAGTAAGCGCTCTACCCACATGCACTGCAGCAGTGACACAACTGAGGAACATGGGGACAAGTGGTGGGCACTGGGAAAGAGAAAGTTGTTCTTACCCTCTTGACAAAGACTTGAGTTTTAACTTAGTTCTTTTGTAGAATAATTCTGAAAGAAAACAAATAAAATGCACCTAAGCCATAGAGAAAAGAAGAAAAAGACAAGAGGAGAGGAGAGGAGAGGAGAGGAGAGGAGAGGAGAGGAGAGGAGAGGAGAGGAGGAAAGCAGAAGGAAGGGAGAAGAGAAGAGGAGAGAGAAGGAGGAAAGAGAAGGAAGGGAAGGGAGGGGAAGGTCAGAAGGTTGTGGAAGCCAGGGAAGGCAGGAATGCTTTGCATGGACAGAACTAAAGTAAAGGAAATAAGAAAGGAAGAGTGACTTCCCTTCACTTCCCTCCCTTCCCTTCCCCTTCCCTACCTTCCCTTCCCTTCCCTTCCCCTTCCCTTCCCTCCCTTCACTTCCCTTCCCTTCCCTTCCCCTCCCTTCCCTCCTTCCCTTCCTCCCTTCATTCCTTCCCTTCCTCCCTTCCCTTCCCTTCCCTTCCCTTCCCTTCCCTTCCCTTCCCTTCCCTTCCCTTCCCTCCCTTCAATCACTTAGAGGACAGGCCTTGTATTTCTTCCTGAATTGGTGTTTTTCCCATCTAAAGTTCCATTTATTCCCACGTCTGTTACTTGATGCTGGTGGTTTGCTAGAGGTCTGGGTGAAAGGATAGACAAGAATATTCATTCATGGTCTCCTTATGTAGACTGGGCTTCATTGCAATGCACATAGTGGCTAAAGTTCAAGGGCAAGTATTTTAAAAACAAAAGAAATCAGACAGAAACTCTTGCTTTTATGACCTAAGATGGTCACATAGAAATACACCTCCTCTATGTTAGTCAAGGCTGTCACTAATCCACTTCAAAATTCAAGGGAAAGGAAGATAGAACACAATTCTTTTTCTTTTTTAAATTTCTTTAATGTTTACTTTATTAATTTTTGAGAGAGAGAGCAGGGGAGGGGGAGAGAAAGACAGAGAGGGGGAGAGAGCAGGCTCCACACCGCCAGCACAGAGCCTGAAGCAGAGCTTGAACCCACGAACCACGAGATCATGACCTGCGTGGAAATCAAAAGTTGGATACCCAACCGACTGAGCTACCCAGGTGTTCTGACAGAACCCAATTCTTTATGGAAGGAATGTCAGCCTCACTGTCAGAAGAACATATGAGAAGAGAAGGACACAGTATGCCCATTTTTGGAACTTATAATCAGAAATCTCTTTCAGAAATGGTTCACTAGTAACTAGCATTGTAACCTTTAATAAGTCCTAGGAAGACTAAATTTTATTTACTTTTTAGAAGTTTTTTTTATTTAAATTCCAGTTAGTTAACATATAGTGTAATACTAAACCTAACCAAAGAGGTGAAAGATCTGTATTCTGAAAACTGTAAAACACTGATGAAACAAATTGAAAAGGACACAAAGAAATGGAAAAACATTCATTCTCATGGATGGGAAAAACATATTTTAAATTTAACAGGGAAATCAGAACTGATAGGAACTTAGGTCCCTGGTGCCATCCTCCTCGGTGTGGGGGGTTTTGCATAAAGGGGCAAAGAGAAGACCCTGGCTTTATCCACAGCTCTCTTCAATGTAGAATATCAGGATTCCACATAAGATTTCATCTGATGAAGTATCCTGATAATCTATCTACAAGTTTGAAAATTACAGATCTATCAATCCCCAGTTACAGGTGAGGAAACTTTGGTGTGATCTTGCCCTACATTTTCTTGTCAGAGTCAAGACTGGAATCCAAGTCCACTCACTATGCTTTGCACTGTTGTATGATACAGGTCAGTGAACTCAAAGGATAAGAAGACACTGCCTGAGATCTGCCCATGTGTGTGATAATCACTTACTTTCGAAGAGTAACACTTGGGTTGCTATCTAGCCACCATGCTGGGAGAGAGCCCAGTTCACATTCGAGGATCAAATTACAGTTATAATTTTTTGTACTAAATATTCAATAAATACTGGCCAAATAATAGAATATTTCCAGGAACCAGTGAGAAATGTAATTGAAAATATTTGGAAAACTGTAAAGGACTAACAAACACAACTTTCCTAGTATGTTAAAATACACTGGAGCTATTAGGCTTCCTCATTTAAAAATGGCATCTGCTTTGGGGTGCCTGGGTGGCTCAGCCAGCAAGGCGTCAGACTTCGGCTCAGGTCATGATCTCACATTTCGTGGGTTCGATCCCTGTATCGGGCTCTGTGCTGACAGCTCGGAGCCTGGAGCCTGCTTTGGATTCTGTGTCTCCCTCTCTCTCTGCCCCTCCCGCACTCAAGCTCTGTCTCTTTCTCTCTCAAAAATAAATAAACATTAAAAAAAATTAAAAAAAACATGATTTCTAAAGAAAAAGGAACCTTTAAAAATACAGCCAGTTTTTTTTTCTCCCCAATGAACACACTAGAGAAAACCTATTATTAATTTTAAATATTTGCAATACCGCAAAGCCCTTAGATACTCTGAATTCCTGGAGAGCAAGAGCTGAGTCATATTTGTCTTTAAGCCTCCAGAGTTTAACACAGAGCCTAGTACATTCTAGTAAATGAAATATATGAATGTCAAAAACAGACTAAACTGAGAGGCAAAAGTGGGTTCAATACAACCAATAAACCAGGAAACTTCTGTGGATCATGACCCGCGAGCACCATGATTGTTGGTGTATTTTCCTTCACCTACGGTCAACAAGACTACAGATGCCATTTCACTTTATGTTCAACTCTCTATAATTTAAAAAATTCTTCTCAAGTGACTTTCTTTAATATGATCACAGAAAAATAAGTAAACATGGTGATTTTATACAAATAGTTAATAAATGTGAGTCGGTATATATCAAATTTCTGAAGCATGCCAATTCACTACAGAACTGTAGGTAGATAGATAGACAGACCTAGGTAGATAGATAGACAGGTAGATAGAGATGATAGATAGATATGATGACAGATATGGTGATGATAGATAGATAGATAGCAAGACTAACAATAATTTCAATTTAATTATATGTATGTTGCAAATGTATAAATAAGTTTTCACTATTTTGTACTTATGCATATGAAAGTCACTATGACTAGTTTAACTAACAACTTACTTAAAATACAGCTAATAAAGCACAGGCAAGTGAGCAACTGTCCCTGTGGAATTCTGTTTTGTGGGGAGAGAGTCCAGGACTCCCATTATTTTTTGGTCACGACCCCAGGTGTGACAGGGGCTGCAAAGGAAATAACTCTGAGCCTCCATTTCCTACCACTCACAGTGTGGACCATAATCCTCATCTTCATTTAATGTATATCAAGCTACAAGACTTGTTTAGTTTATATTATTATTATTGCTTATTATTATTCTAGAAAAATTAGGTACTTTCTTCTCTTTTAGTCTAAGAACATAATTTCATGGCTAGCTACGTGGCATGCAGGCAGATGAATTCCTCAGAAAACTGTACCACAAAATCTATTTCTTTCTGTTTAAACAAATCTATTCTTTCTGTGTAGTAAGCTACACAGAAAGTAAGCTTTCTGTGTAGAAGCAGTTTCTAACTACTTCTAAACTTTAATATCCTTAAGAATAGACTTCATCTTGTTTTTCTCATAAAACACAACAAATCGTGTTTTGCATATAAATGACACTCTGGACAAGCTTATGACAACAAATGTATGAATTTGTGTTTAGTCTGAATTATGGATAGTAATGCCAGAGGTTAATTTTTCTGTACATACAAAGATGATATCCTATGCATTATGTTGAAGTAAAATGAAGTTATAACAAAATAGCTTTATATGCCAAATAACCTCAAAAAAAGAATTACCCAACAATTTGATCCCAACTCATAATGATATATTTACATACAAAATTTTCCCCAAATGACAGTTAGTGAGTCAATTCACTGATACTTGAGCTGTTCCACAATAAATGCAAACAATCCATTGCCATCTGGATAAATATATGACTGAGAAAAGAATTGTCTCTGGTATCATTTGTTTATTTCGTAATTATATAAAATATGTTTTAGGGCTTTAATGTAGATATTTTAAATTATCTTTGTCTAATGATATTTGTTACAGCAACACCAAAAATATATTGGAAACATTTGTGTGTTGATAGTTTCTGATAATTTGAATGAAGTGAATTTTTGGAGCTTCTATCTTTTTCAAGATTCTCAAGAATTAGTATCATAAAAACAGCAAAGCAGTAAAGCATAAAGAATTATTAGGAGTCTTATAAATTATTTGGACCTCCAACTATAGCAACACTGATTAATGACTGCTTTTTAATTAATTAAAGTTATTCAATCATTGTAACATTTCATTTTGCCTGAGATTTTATATGTAAGGGTCAGGCTGAAACATATGCTAGTTCAATGTGCAATAAGGTATACTTACGTGTTTTTTTTCTTCTTGCCAGTACAATGTAAGCTATTTATTTCTCAGTCATTCACCATGATAATGGTTACCTGCTTAGCTGGCTAGTTTGATCAGTGAAAACAGCCTTATGCATTAGAATATGAATACATTTTACTTTTAAACTCTGCAAACTCAAGCAAAATAAAGCCCACAATAAGCTATTCTTACTGTAAATCTTTAATTATCATGAGGTATGTGTTTAGTCTCTTTATTTTTCACATGATTGCATAGCATTTACCCCAGCAGACTTCCTTGAGGACTCTAAAATACAGTGGTCTATGAACAGATACTAGAACAGATGAGGGAGATACATATTTTAGAAATGATTATATATATGGATATATATGGACATATATACATATGCAGCATATATATACATACATATATGTGTGTATATATACATATATATGTGTATATATATATATATATGTGTGTGTGTGTGTGTGTGTGTGTGTGTGTATTTATGTATTATGTGTCTAAATCCCAGTTCTACATATTTCCCAGTGAGGGCCAACATAAATAATGAGAATCTACTCATGAGGGTTTCCAAATTTGCCTTTAAGTAAATTCTAGAGCCAGCATGTGCCCCAATCATGTTGATAGCTAAAAGAAAATGAATTTCTCTAAATATGAAAAATCTAAAATTGAGAATCAGTGGTGCCTGCTTCACTGACAAAGCACAAACTCTCGTCTCATCTTCTACAAGTTGGAGCACAAGGCTCTGGCTGGAGGTGTCAGACGTGCTACTATCGTGCAATGATGATGTTTTCGTGGTCTACATAGCCACTGGGGAGGAAGAGACCTTCCAGAACTACAGAACAGGTGATTAATGAACTATCTGCAGACTTTCATCTTCAGTTAAGGTACAGAAGCCTACTAGTCCTACTTTGAAAAATATGCGCGTTGTGTGTGTGTGTGTGTGTGTGTGTATTAAGACGAAAGTCTCAGTAAGATTAGTTTTCTAATGAATGATCTTTTATTATGGGCAATATGTCTTTGCTAAATAAAAGTGATTTGAAGAAACTGTCTCTGCTTAGCTGTCACTTATTACGTATAAGCCATTAGAGTGAATGGTTCAGGAAGGTCTTACAGTCTATAACACAAACAATTCATTTTGACCACATTTGCTGAAGATCTTAAAGCTAAACTTTATTTTCTAACTACAGTATGGTGAAGCTATCCCCCAAGACTCGATGAGTAACATAGATGAGAGCTGACATGAAAGAAATGATGAGTAACAAATGTAACTGTAATCGGATGTGGTATAGGAGGCGAAAAAAGATGCCAAGCCCAAAAGCAGTCTTCAGGAAAACACCCAAAAGAAGACAGGTGTCCTCCAAAAAGGGAAGACCAGCATTCTGATCTCTTGACGATATGTCTGCTCTAGCAGCTCTGGGAGCTGACTGGATGATCTGCTCTCAAAGCCTGAGTACAGAGGACATATTTTTGTAAGGAGATGGCAGGACAGAGAAATCATACGGTACAAGAGCAGCTTGTAAAACACCTGTTCAGCGTAACAAGGATGGGTGAATTTCCTCAGGGTCAAGTGGGCAAACCGAAAGCTAAAATTGAGAAATCATGTTATAAACTCACCCAAGAAGACTGCCTTCTATGCAAGGGGGCCATGGAATTGAGAAGCCAGAAGATGTACCACTGAGTACTCATATCACGTTCCTATGCAGATGGGATGCCCAGAACCCGCACCGTCAGATAACTCAAAGTTCACTCAAGAAGACGATGTTTGGGCAGCAGCCTTTCCTGCCAGTCCATTTAGTCCTAGAAGCAGTGGCAGCCAATGGAGTATCATATCGGGCAGATAAGATAGACGTGTGTTTCCCTCTCTCTTTTCCACTCTGACAGGCTGGAGAACGTGTACCCTACAAGCGAGGGGTCACAGTTCCAACTTACGGTGTCACTGAGTTCTGCAGTTATCTATTGCCATGCCACAACAAATAACCCTAAAATGTAGTTGCTTGAAATAATTACTGTTTTAGACATTCTCACAACATTGTAAGAATCCGGGCAGGGCTGGTCTGGGTACATGTTCTGTTTCACACGGCATTGGTGGATGTTACACTGTGGTATTCAGCTAGTACACTTTCCAAGACAGTCTCACTCACATACTCAGCACCCTGGAAGGTATGATGGGAAGGTTGAGCTGAACTGGGATGGTCAACCTGACCACCCACATGTGACCACTCTAGAATGGTAGCCTCAGGGTAATCAGTTTTTTTTTATGTGACAGGTCAGTGTTCCAAGAAACAAGGTGGAAGCTGCATGTTCTTTTTTGTAAGTCTGTCCTTTAATAATCAGAATAACCTAGAAGTAATGAAATCAGTTAAAGACATCATTAAGGCCTGAGAATAGGTGTCTAACTATTCTTGTTTAGTCACAATTGTTGAAGATAAACGAAACTGTTTAATATTTACACCCACTGAGTGGAGACTGAACAAAAAACCCCTCAACAGAAATATTCACATTCAGCTCTCCCCTGCACAGAAAAAGGAAATTAGCTGCCAAAGTAGCAGATGAACAAAATAAAATAAGAAGGAAACAAAATGAAAGACACTCAGAAGGGATTTCCCCAAGCCTTTCACAAGACCAGAAGCAGATGACTGGGAGATGCACTCATTTTGCAAACTACATTGAAAACCATTAGTCACCATTCCCCCGACTAATCTGTTACCTGAGGAAGCTGCGATAATATCCTAAGTTGTCCAGACAAACATATATGGCCCATGCCACTTTCAGTCTAGAGGATTGTCTTCTAGACCAAGCAGACACCAACACAAGGGATCCGTCCTAGCAATCCTATTGATTCTGAGGGATTCCTTAAAGAAAACCACTTATAGCTCCTGCATATTCCACAGTGACATTTATAAAAAAAATCACATTAAAATTACATTCTACGAAAAAAGAGAGAAGGAAGAGGGGTGATTTTAAGAATACTCTCTTCAGTTTGAGAAAATATTTCAGAATGGGCTATTTTGTGTGATAATGAATTCCTCCTGCCTGGCCTCTGAAGCTCCCAATATTGTATACAGGGGTCTGGTGTGGAAGAGAAGCTGGAAAGCTGGCAGATTTTTGCGGGCACAGCATTGAAAGGGATGAGGTCACACAATGAAATGCACTCACTGCTAGATATTCATGCAAGTCTGCAAACAGGGCTCATTGGCGGCTGTCACAATTTCTCCGGACTTACGCTACGAGGGAAAGGAACAGGTTTCTGAGTTTCCCCAGGAGACCACTCAGCTGTCAGTCCAAAAATGAAAAACACTTCAGCAGGGACTCGTTTAAGAGTGTTCAATCCAAAGAACTGCAGTATAACATTGATTCTGTCCATGCCATACTTACTAACTTTACTCGCAATTATGGAGAAATTATACTGCGCGGTGCTTTCTCTGTCTAGTAATTCATTAGTGGCGATGGTTCCTTCAGTTCCATCTATTGTAAAGTAGCTGTCCCCATCACTCTTCCAATCTATGAAGTACCTGTATATAAAAAGAGTAGATGCAAATGTGCAATGATTACACATTAATCATAATGGCAGTCAGGCTAACTTGACACAATTCCTTATTTTTCTCCCTGTAGCTATTACCCACCTTGCAATAAAGAAGAGTGTAAATGACAGCTTCTTTATTGCAAAGTCAGTATGCTCAAGGGGAAACTGGAAATAATGAAAGATTTAGTACTCCTGCTGTTCATATTATTTTAGGGTCTTGACACCTTGAAAGCTCAGCAGAGACGAAAATTCTAAAGCTGACCATGGGTTTCGTTAACCTGCTGAATATTAAAACTTTTCCAAGCAGTAAGAGATTCCTTAATGGTGGCTGCGGGAAGAACTGGGGGTGGGGGAAGCATCTGGATACAGCTACAAAGAACTTTGGCCAGAACAGAGGTAGACTCTTCATTTCCACAGATAGGAAAAAAAATCATATTATGGAAACTAAGGGGCAATTTTGTAACTGACACTGTGGAATTTATAGAGAAGTATTTCCCTCAAACACATATAAAGGAGACACTGTTGTTTTATTACTCTATGTCAGTACAACTTTCTAAAACAAACAGTGAGCAATGTCCCTTTATCTTCTTTATTAGTTAACCTTTTGATAATAACAGATGTTACCTTCTTCATGTGAAGAAGCTGAACTAAAACATTCCAAGAAAATTAATTACAAAAACCAGAAATTGCAATTATATAAATCTTTATGCAGCAGAGAGAGTGAAAAGTCTTTTTCAAACACATATTTTCAATCATAGTAATAAGCATTTTGAAATCTTAGCATGTACCAGATAATGTTCTAAATGCTTACTTGTATTACCTTATTAAATCCCCACAAAAACCAAAAAAAATAAGAATTATTCATCTCCCCACTTTGCCTATGAGGAAACTGAATCATCGAGATATTAAGGAATCTGCCTCAGTTCACATAGAAACTTTTAAAGCGGATATTTGACACACGTCGTCAATCTTTTCCATATAATTATCATTATGTAGTCTTACCAATTTTAAATCGAACTTTATGTGAAAGAGCTCTGCTCATCAAAAGGCTCAACGTGCAATATATGTATCACCATTACTCTGGCCTGGGAATCATGACTAGGTCAATACAAACAGACATCATCGAAGTGAGCCCATCTAAATCCCCAGGCCAAAGAATCCGGTTGTTCATTGTGGAGTTAGTTAAGCCATGCATTTCAAAGTAAAAGTTATTGTTTTGACAAGTTGGTTATTTAAAACTGGGGCTAGAGGGGGTGCCTGGGTGGCTCAGTCGGGTAAGCATCCGAGTTCGGCTCAGGTCATGATCTCACAGTCTGGGAGTTAGAGCCTCACACAGCCTCAGAGTCTGGAGCCTGCTTCAGCTTCTGTGTCTCTCTCTCTCTGCCCCTCCCCTGTTCATGCTCTGTCTCCCTCTCTCTCGAAAATAAAATAAAAACACTAAAAAAAATTAAACTGGGGTTAGTTTGCATCTCATTTCAGCGCTAGACTAAAACCAATTGCTTTCATAGATGATATTTATGACTCTTAACTTGTTAACATTTGTTAGTAACTGCTAGGATCAGAGTATGGGTCATGCCGTTAGTCTGCCTTGGATACTTTCGTGGTTGATTTGAGGGGTGAGAAGGCATTGATGTCTTATGGTTTCAATGTTGCATCCTGTCTCATAGGAATGCTCTCAGAAATGAATATTACAGAAATAAATATATAAATGAACTTAAGGCACATTTACAGGTCAGAGAGGATAGAGTATAATAGAGCTATCTCCCTATCACATAATCTCCTTCTCTGAACAAGGAAGCATTTTCTCACAAAACCCCTTTCCAGTACCTTTATCCAATTGAGCGTAAGGATAATTTAGAAGAAAATGGCTACTGAATCTCCTTAGTGACTATAGCATTTCTGGAGGAAATTGTTGGTGTAGAGAAACTGGGTCCGATTGTACAATTCACTAAATATTTTCTGAGTCCCTGCTATATACTAGACACTATACTAGAGTTGAGAGATACAGTAAAGCACAATGCCCACTAGTGAGAAGTCCAGTTGGGAGACACAGACAATTTCAGCGCCTGATAGGAAAGAGAACACACCAGGAGTGCAAGGAAAAGACGCCCAGTTCAACACCCGTTGGTTCAGGCAAACTTTCCTTCACATGACGTTTGATGACATTAGAAAGTGATACAGGAATCATTTGGGACAAGAGTGAGGTAGACAAAGTGAGGACAGGAGGAAAGGCATTTCAGGAGGCTGCGACAGCCATAGCAAAACCATGTTGTGGGGGGGGGAGCTAACTATAAGCTGCCGGGAATCATGAAAAAATATCTGAAAGGCACAATCATATGGAAAAAGTTCAAAGATTTAGGTCAAGGAGGGTGGTATAAAGTACACTGAGGAGGTGGGGCATGTTTCTATGGCTAATGAACATTATCAAGGGGGATAATTTGTAATCTGGTAGGGCCAGGGAGTTGATGGTAGTTTCTTTTTTTTATGTTTTTATTTAAATTCCAGTTAACATAGAGTGTAATATAAGTTTCAGGTGTACAAGACAGCGATTCAACACTGCCCTACACCACCTGGGGCTCATCACAGCAAGTTCGCCCCTTAATCCCCATCACCGATTTCGCCTCCACCATCCACTCACCCACCTCCTCTCTGGTAACCATCTTTTTTTTTTTTCTTTTGGTCAAGAGTCTGTTTTGCAGTTTCAAAATCCTTCCGCTCTGATACCTAGTCTCCTTGTCTTCTATTTGGAATACGATGTCCACTTAACAGTGTAACAGTGAGTGTTGTTGTAAAGATGAAATGAGACAAAATATGTGGGACTCGGCATAGAATCATGCGTGTGTGTACATGTGTGTGTATCCCTTTTCTCTTTCCACATTACCGATTATTTCGTTTTACTTCCCAGATTAAAAAAAAAAAAAAAAGATTCCTTAACATAAAAACATATGCTTACTACTGGGACCAAGTTGTGACATTCACAGTCTTCAACTTTAAAATTCCTGAACCACAGAGCTCCCACACAGACCCCTGGGGTACAAACCATGAGCACAAACATCCAGGCCCTAGTTCACACAATGGTGTTTTTCGTTTGGCACTCATCCGCTATTGTCTGGCGTCTAATTTTTAGCTCCGTCACCGTATTTTTTGGTGCCTCCTTTCTCCGGATGTTATCCTTTCTGGAAGCTTTTTGCCTCCTTCTGGAGTTCTACTGAAACTTATTTGAACATTTTCTACTCAGCTAAATATCTTCAGCATCTTCCCAATAACTGATCGGGCTCCAAGACTGTAGGTCCTGTAGTACGTCCTGGCATCGTCCTGATGCCCTACCTTTGGGTGACTGACTGATCCCTGTGCCTGACTGAACAATAACCATGAGGCAACAACTACCATTTTAAATTGTGATGTTTTGCCCAATATAGCAAGTAAGAAATGACCCCCATCAATGAAGTGGAAATGGAGGTACTTCTACATTTCCTACACATTTTCAGAGAAGACATGACCGTGTCCTAAAATGTCTAGATTATTTTCAGGAGATACACCCTTCCAGAGTGTACATCACACGTTTACTTTAGGTTTGCCACAGTCCACAGCCAATCTAAGGGTAGAAGGCTATTCTAATCGCAACTGCTCACAACAGTATTACATGAACTGTCTAATTTGGCCTCACTCACCTATATAAATGAGAAAACCCCTGAGATAGAGGATCTGAATCATGTTGCCCTTATTTGGTAAGTAGATGAGATTTAAATTTTAAAAAAGGCGTTTATGATCTATATATAATGAAATAAATGTATAGTTCATATAAGAATGCAACCACCGTTGCTAAGAAACCTGTTTTCACAATTGAATAGAAATCAAAAATTAAAGCATTAACTTAATCTTTGCAGACCACTTGACAGGGTACAATTTTATTACTTTTCTGTAAATGAGTTTTCAGAAATGCCTTAAAAAGTTTTCTTCTCTCCATTAGGTAAGCATTCTCCTTAAAATTGTGTCTTTTAATTTGCCTAATAACTTTCTCACGGTTAATGGAAAAGCTAAATTCTCAAACACATTTTGTAAAAAGTCCTTGATGGTCCAGAGTTACTCAAAAGTATTACATCTCATTCTTTAAGCAATAAAGATGTAGGAGTAATGGTTCAGGTCAAGGTAGAAAATTTTCTTTTGTTAATATGATAATAACCAGAATCTCTTCATTCTGTCTTAGTCACTGTTTTGTTTTGTTTTGTTTTGTTTTCATTTTTTTTGAGGAAGATAATTAAATGAAAGTAAATCCCATTCAATTTATTTTCACAAACATTTTATTGAGAACCTAAGGCACATACGACAACACTTAGGTTATAGTCGCTTCATCAAGAATCACAATTAATTTTTTTTCTTAGAAATCCCAACATTTCTCTCAAACTTTGTTACATCTTAGTTGTTAGTTTCCTATTTGTCCCTTTTAGTTTTGTTTTGTTTTGTTTTTTCTAATCCTCTTCTTCATTCTAACTTTCCCCTTAGGAAAATTAAACGTTATATCATAGACAGTATAGAGAGCTTCTCTTGTTGTTTGCTGTGAAATGAAACATTTTTATAAAATTATAATCATTTGGGGCGCCTGGGTGGCTCAGTCGATTGAGCGTCCGACTTTGGCTCAGGTCATGATCTCACACTCCATGAGTTCGAGCCCCGCGTCAGGCTCTGTGCTGACAGCTCGGAGCCTGGAGCCTGCTTCAGATTCTGTGTCTCCCTCTCTTTCTCTGCCTCTCCCCTGCTCATGCTCTGTCTCTCTCTGTCTCAAAAATAAATAAAAACACTAAAAAATTTTTTTAAAAAATAAATAAAATTATAATCATTTAATAAAGTCATAAATCTTCTGTCTTTAAATTTTCCACTTGGAGGCACATAAGATGTTTATAAATACATCCTTAAAGAAAGAGAAATGCATCATAATCCACATTTTTATTAAAATTAGAGTTGTTATATTTTAATTTCCCTCCAGGTTGCTTAAGAGTTTCTTAGTTTTTTATCGCTCATCATCAGGGAAATACAAATCGAAACCGCAATGAGATACCACCTCACACCTGTCAGAATGGCTAACATTAACAATTCAGAAAACAACAGCTGTTGACGAGGATGCAGCGAAAGGGGGACCCTCTCACTCATTTTTAAAAAGTGACATGTGGTGGGGTGCCTGGGTGGCTCAGTCAGTTGAGCATCTGACTTTGGCTCAAGATATGATCTCGCAGTCTGTGAGTTCGAGTCACAGGGGCTCTGTGCTGACAGCTCGGAGCCTGGAGCCTGCTTCGGATTCTGTGTCTCCCTCTCTCTCTGTACCTCCCCTGCTCAGACTCTGTCTCTCTGTCTCTCAAAAATAAATAAACATTAAAAAAAAATAGTCACATGTGGTGTTCTGACTGTGCATCAGATTTTTATGTATCTAAATGCCAACTTTATCTGTCCCTAGAGTTTTATACCCAGAAACTCAGAAGCAGCTCGCTCTAGTGGGAAAAAAGGAAAGGTTAGGCAAATATTGATTCAGTTTGGGTTCTGCCATTAAGAGCTTCAGTATTAAACAGAACTTTCAGTTTCTCATGTATTACAAAATATGGACAGCACTATCTGACTAAATAAGGAAGGAATGTGATCATGCCTTTGCCCATGTTTCTCCCTGTGAAGCCTTAGCAAATCCCTCCAGGCAGATTTATTGCTTCTTTATTATAAAATTCTATCTTCTTACTTCTTTTATCTAATTTATCTATTTTAATTGGTGTTAACAGTCTCTCTCCAATGAGAATAGTGAAATAATTGCATTTTGCTTTGTTGTTACAGTAAGTTTCTATAGAATACTCAGAATTCATCACCAAATTTACTGTTCTATCCATAATATCTTGTATGTATGAGTTCCATTATGTTATAAAACACCTGACTGTTGTTAATAACAGTCTGATGATATTTCAAGCATGGAATTACTTCATGTGTATCTCTGAATATTCAAACATTAATTCTGAAGCCCTTTTCAGGTACCTTCAACTTAACTACTTCCTTGAACTGAATCAAATGCTTGTTGATGCAAGTCACAGTTGGAATTATTTCCTCTCTAGTGGCTGTGGCCAAATGTCTCTGCACTACAGACATTCTAACTAGAGTAATTTACCATTTGACACCCAAATAGAGACATCATATTTAAAAGACGGCTTTTATTTCCCTTTTTTCTGATAACAAAGCTTCATCTCCTCTTTGCAGTTTGTTTACTCGTTAGCTCCTTTACATTCTGAAAATTACTCACATTCTCTTAACTCATCAACTAGTCTTATAATATTTTCTAGGGAGAGGTTTTTATATCTATGATATATTTAAAGTAACTGATCCTTTGTTAGCAAGGATGTGGAGAAAAGGGAACCCTTGTGCACTGCTGGTGGGAATGCAAACTGGTGCAGCCACTGTGGAAAACAGAATGGAGGTTCCTCAAAAAATAAAAAGAGAACTACCCCATGACCCAGCAACTGCACTACTAGAGATTTATCCAAAGGACACAAAGATGCTAATTCAAAGGGGCACATGCACTCCAATGTTTATAGGTGCACTATCGACAGTAGCCAAAGTATGCAAAGAGCCCAAATGTCCATCGATGGATGAATGCATAAAGAAGATGTGGTGTGTGTGTGTGTGTGTGTGTGTGTGTGTGTGTGTGTGTGTAATGCAAAATTACTCAGTGATCAAAAGGAAAGAAATCTTACCATTTGCAACAACATGGTTGGGACTAGAGTGTACTAAGTAAAGTACTAAGTAAAAGTGTGCTAAGTAAAATAAGTAAGTCAGAGAAAGACAAATATCATGTGATTTCACTCATATGTGGAATTTATGAAACAAAACAGATGAACATAGGGGAAGGGGAGCAAAACTAAGATAAAAAGAGAAAGGTAGACAAACCATAAGAGACTCATATACAGAGAACAGACTAAAGGTGGCTGGTGGGGTATTCGGTGGGGGGTGGGCTAAATGGGTGATGGGCATTAAGGAAGGCACTTGCTGGGATGAGCATTGGGTATTATATGTAAGTTATGAATTACTAAATTACATTATATGTCAATTTGGATTTAAATAAAACTTATGAAAATAATAAAATAAAGAAACTGATCTTTAAAAATCAAAATAATATGAAATTTCAAATAAATGTGAGAAAAGTCTATTTATAAAAGCAATTAAAGAAGCTATAGAGAGAAGGGAATGAGCTATAAAATGTGTGTGCCGTATATGGGGTACTCCCTCAGCATTTCAAGATAAAACAAAGAATGAAACCTCCAGCAGGCAAAAGGTAAATGCAAAAAGTCAGTTATAAACAAATATATAAATTTGGATGTTTTGTCATTTTGAGGAGTTAGCATGAAATATAATAGGATAGCCTTCAAAGTAACACATCACCCTAACTAGTATCTGGACACTTAGCCATTGAGATTTCCTTGAGTGTATCACTAGAATAACATAAAATTTTGCCTAAAAATAAAAGCAAATTCATCAATGGATTAGTCAATCCACATAAAAATTAGACCTGTAAGTCTGTATCACAGATCCATTGAATTTTGTCAATAAATCCTCAATTTTGTCTAAATCTTATAAGAACTTTGTGGTTGTCTAAAAAAATGAAAGGCAATGAATCTCAAGTAATAAAATTTTACTTCAATACATACCAAAAATTTATTAATAAAACAACCGTATATTTTGGTTTTTGCTTTTCCAGCCTGATAAATGTCAATGGTGTCAGTTCAATTAAACATTTTTCAGATTTAGTTAAAGTTGGTGTAAGATTTAAATCAGAGTAACACAGGGACGCCTGGGTGGCTCAGTCAGTCAAGCGTCCGACTTTGGTTCAGGTTGTAATCTCACACTCAGTGACTTTGAGCCCTGCGTCAGGCTCCGTGCTGACAGCTCAGAGCCTGGAGCCTGCTTCAGATTCTGTGTCTCCCCCTCTCTCTGCCCCTCCCCTGCTCATGCTCTGTCTCTCTCTGTCTCAAAAATAAATAGAAACATTAAAAAAAATTAAATCAGGGTAACATAAGTAAAGTGTTTAGAATACTTTCAAGTGTATAATATAGTCCATGGTTACCATATTTAAAGGATTAAATATTGTACATTTTTACTGACTTGTTTTGGCTTTCTACCAAATTTTGTTTAATAAGCTACTCAAAACTATGAAATTTTAATTATATTTTCAACAATTTTCTTAAAATTGCAAAGCAACTCAAAAACTTAGGTGAGTATTTCAATTGCACTGAAAAAGGGAAACACTTAGCTCTCCGTTTAGAATCTGGCTGCTTATGGTTAAATCCTATTCTCATCCTCACTCAAGACATAATTGGATCTTCCTAAGCCTCAATTTCTCCCTCTATAAAATAATGTCAGTTATAATGTTTCAACAAAACTCACCAAAGTGCCCGGCTCAAAGCCAGGAACAAATTAGCTATTACAATGTCACTACATACTGATGGTTATCAAATTCACTGTATATCGGTGGCACCCAAAGTAAATAAAAGTAAACTTGTCCATTTTGTGCACGTTCTTTGCAGTAGCTCCTTTTTATTGATTGTCAACGGATTGGTCATTTGAAGAAAGCAAAAGAAGCTTATTCACAAAGGAATTTCTCATTTTTCACGGCAAGTTAAAATCTCTATCTTCTCTATCGACAACCTTTCAAATGAATTATTCTTAATCATTTCATTGATGTAAATTTAGAGGGAATGCTTCTTTCATTCCCAGTGCAATGAAAATAAGCAGGGAATTCTAGTAAAGGTGTTGCCTTTCTCTAACATTGTCAACCTCACCATAGATCTGCTTGTAAATGGGAGATTCTGATGGATAAATAATTGGATAAGAGCATGTCTAAAGCTTATACATACTCAGGTGTCTCACTGGGGGTAGCTTCTGCTGAGTTTCTGGCTAGTGGAGATCAAGGAGAGATTACAGATATGTAAATCCAGTCTCTGATAAATTACATAACTGAAAACTAGCGTTAAGAAATCTGAAAATGAAATTCACCCAAACTCAACTTTTCTCTTTACTTTTGTTCACACAATTCCATTCCCTTCGATTAAAATAGTTTCTCACCTTCTATTTCATCTCCTTCACCCTTGACTTTAAAGAATTCTTGTATATTTTAGAGAACAGTCCTTTATCAGATGTGTCTTTTGCAAATATATATATATATATATTAAAATTCACATTGTGAATGCTAAAGTAAAGAGATAAGGCAAGCAGTGCTCAAAAAGGATTAACTGTTTTATCTTAATGAATATTTTATATAACCTTACGGATAAAATGTTTTCTCCCAATTGCTATCTGAGTCTTCAGTATTTTCTAAGAAAACAGTCCATAAATATAAAATTAGTTTGCTCTCTGCTAAATAATAAAAACCAGAATACAAAAGGGTGATTAGAGTTGTACAAAATGAGAAATTGGACTCTACATAATGAAGCATTTTTAAACCTCACTTTAAGAAAAAGAAATCATGTGTTACTCTCTTTATCAGAAACTATCTTTCATGAATCACTTCATTAATTCTAAGCGGAGACAACCTGACCTTTAACACTACCTAGGATTAAGTATCACCAAAATATATATTGCAAATTTTTAGATCACTAGAAAGATGCAGGGAAAATAACTATAAAGAATACAGAAAATATTAAATGAAAAAATAGGGATAATATGTACAAATGATAGACATGGGGGGAAAGCAGATAGAACCTTATATTATGGAATATTTCAAAGAAACTCAGGGAAAAAGTAGAAAGAATTATGGAATTTAGGCACTACAGTAGCAGCTTTAAGTGTTAATATCTGGTGAGGTTGCCCTATTGACTTTTTTACTACTGTGTTGTGTTTAGGACCCTCAAGAGAATTATTTGTCCAAAGTTGATTTTTGTATGGTGTCTACTGGCAAATGTGCTGATGACATTTAGCTTCCATTAACTCTATTTATAAAAGCTAAGGATCTGAAAAAAACATTTACAAAAAAGAAGAAGAGGAAGAAGAAGAAGAAGAAGAAGAAGAGGGGGAGGAGGAAGAGGAGAAGGAGGAAGAAAGAGTATACTCTTGACTGCATTGTGTTAAGATGGTTCTATATAGAGAGATATAGAGATAATAATACAGAGATAAAGCTCAATAAAGATTATATCTAAACACCCAGGTCTTCAAACCTTTAAAAAACCAAAAGACCTATTATGTTTATATACCTAGATCTGTTTATGGTCATTTTGGAAAAATCAAATGCACATAAATACATACATACATATTCTACATTTCATTAATACATTTCATTATATATTAGTATAAATATATTAAGAGAATTTTACATGTAGTATGTAAGAGAATAAGGAAATATTACTATTAAGTATCTTTTTATTTCATGTATTTGTGGATGGTGGTTAAAAAGTGAATACATATTTATTCAATAAGCTAAAAATGGTAGGTACCATGATAGAGTTCAATATGGTTGGTGTCTTTAGTGAATATGAAAGATAGGAAAAACACAAGATTGAGAGGAAGGAGAAGTGAGTTAGAATATATATATATATATATATATATATATATATATATATATGTGTGTGTGTGTGCATGTGTATGTATGTGTGTGTGTGTGTATATATATATATATATATATATATATATATATATAATTGCCTATTCATATATATATGGCTTTGCCACCTAAGATGGCAGAATTCTAGGATGAAGAAGATGAAATAGAGAGTGAGAAACTATTTTATGTAGGGAATAGAATTGTGTGAACAAAGGTAAAGAGGAAGGGTGAATTTTGGTGAATCTCATTTTCAGATTTCTGAATGCTAATTCTGAGGTGAACATCACTTAGTGGTATATCTGAGTTGTATATGTTTATCAATGACTTTATTTGCATATCTATAATATCTGCTTGATATTCTTGGGCAGCCATTAGGCAGAAACTCAGATAATTGAGTATATAAAGCTTTAGACATGCTTTTATCAAACTGTTCATCCATCAAATGTCCGGCTTACAATAGGATCTTATCTGGAGTTGACACTATGAAAGAAAGGCAACCCTTACTAAAATTCCCTGCTCATTTTGATTGCACTGGGGAAAAAATAGCATTCATAAAGTTCAACAATATGAAAATAAAAACTTATTTTAAAAACTGGCCAAAGAATTTAACAAATCTTACCAAAGAAGCCATAAGGATGTCAAATAGGCATGTAAACAGATGTCCTATCAAACTCTTTCATCAGCAAATTAAAACAACTATGAGATATTACTACACACCTATTAGGATGTCCCAACTTTGGAATGCTGACAACACCAAATGCTGGTGAGGGTGTGGAGTAACCAGAACTTGCATTCATTGCTGGTGGCAATGCAAAATGGCGCAGCCACTTTAGATGACAAGGTAGTGGCTTCTTACAAATCTAGGCATTATCTCACCATATGCTCCAGCAAACGCACTTCTTGGTATTGACACAAAGGAGCTGAAAATTTATTTCCACATACAAACTTGCACATAGATCTTTATATGGCTTCATCAGTAATTGCCGAGACATGAAAGTAATTAAGATATTCTTTAGTAAGTGAGTGGACAAATAAACTCTGGTACATCGAGACAACAGAATAGTATTCAACACTAAAAAGAAGTGGCCTAGGAAGCCATAAATAGGTAGGAAGGAATTTTTATGTGTGTTACTAAGAGAAAGATGTCAATCTGGAAAGCCTACATACTCTATGACTCCAACTATATGACATTCTGGAGAAGTTAAACTATAGAGGCAATAAACATGTAATTGACATACAGGGCTTGGTAGGGCTGGGGGAGGGATGAATAGGCAGAGCCTGGGGGATTTTAGTGTGAAAATACTCTGTATGATGTCTACTGATGGATACAGGTCATTATACATTTACTTGAACCCCCAGAATGTACAGAGCCAAGAGTGAATCCTAAGGTAAACTATGGACTGTGGGTGATTATGATGTGTAGGTTCAGTTGGAACAAACGTACGACGCTGGTGGACATCAGTCATGGAGGAGCCTATGCATGTGTGGTGGCAAGGGATATCGGGGAAATCTCTGCAAACTTAAGTTTTGCTGTGAACTTAAACTTCTCTAAAAATGCTAAAATGTAAAAATCTGGGGCGCCTGGGTGGCTCAGTCAATTAAACATCCGACCTCAGCTCAGGTCATGATCTCACAGCTCATGGGTTGAAGCCCTGTGTCAGGCTATGTGCTGACAGCTCAGAGCCTGGAGCCTGCTTTGGATCCTGGGTCTCCTTCTCTCTCTGCCCCTTCCCCCTCATGCTCTCCTTCAAAATAAATAAACATCAAAAAAAATGCAAGACATCTATGAAAAACTTAATAAATTAAAATGTAAAAAAAATTTACACCAATACTTCATCATTTAATCGTACAAAAATCTCACTAAATAAATGAAAATGAAAGTGGAGAATGAAAAATTAAAGATGTGAAAAAATAAAGATATGGCATACAAATGATGTAAATATGAGAATAAAAAGTAGAGAGAACCTGGTATTATGGAAAAATTCAAAGAAACTTAGGGGGAAAAGGGGAATGTGGAATTTAGACACTGCAGTAGAGGCTGAATGTATTAATGTCTGGGAGTGGGCGACTTTTTGAATTTTGAAGTTTTGCCTGTTTTTTGTTTTGTTTTGTTTCGTGTTGTTGAGATACAGGGAGTGCAAAAATGGGAGGATGGGGAAGGAAGATCTGATGTGGGATCTGCACTGACAGCAGTGAGTCCATGTGGGGCTTGAACTCACGAACTATGATATCATGACCTGAGCCAAAATCGGACATTCAACTGACTGAGCAACCCAGACACCCCTGAATTTTTACCATTTTTTCAAATCTTTTTTTATTAGTTTTTGCTTTATTTCTGAAAGGCAGAGAGAGACACAGCACATGACGGGGAGGGGCAGAGAGAGAGGGAGACACAGAATCAGAAACAGGCTCCAGGCTCTGAGATGTCAGCACAGAGCCCGATGCGGGGCCCGAACTCAGGAACCATGAGATCATGACCTGAGCCAAAGTTGGACGATCAACTGACTGAGCCACCCAGGCACCCCGAATTTTTACCATTTAATTACCACTGAAAATAAATTATATATGTTGCTACCAGATGGTATTTGATAAGCTGGGTCTCTTTTTCCTCTCACCTCCTAAGGATGTTTTGTAGTTGAGCTCAACTTCCTGTCCATATAATAAGATTTTTGATGTATTGGAAATGTCTCTCAAATAAAAATCAGCTACACTGATAGTCTCTTAATTCATGATGAAAAAATCAATGCCAGTTGATTACAGATTTTTTTTCCCAAAACTCTGGTGAACAGACCAAATTTAGGATTTAAGATCATTTTAAGCAGGACACAGATAAACATTTCTATTTTAATGACAAGTTATTAATTATTTTAAATATCACAATCTACTTATGGTAGTTGATAATGGTTTTCTGTTTATTAATTGATTTTACTACTTGATTTAAGTGGTAGGTTTTGGTTAGAAATACCATTAAACAGAAGGTTACATGAATAAGGAGCATTTTAGTTGTTCAATTAAAGTATGTTATTTTGAATTTATATATGGAAGTTTATATGCACAAAATACATTTTGAGTCATCAGATTCTTATCATCCTATACTTCTTACATAGATTGAGTTTAGAATTGAATTATCCCTTTTCCTATTTTATACATAAAATTAATTAGATTAAATTTTCTTTTAAAATTCATAGGATAACTAAGAAGTTTACGTCTTTGTAACAAAAGAAACATGGCAGACTGAACAAAATTATCCACTAAAATCTCTCTGTAGTTCAAATCACTCATACTCAAGACAAATGTTAATTTTCATGTAACTGAATAGTGATCATATATATTAAATTTCATTTCTAAGCTTAAGAGACTACTGTTGTGAAAATCCCTCACTTCACCAGTGGTGGGCAAACTCATTCTCACTTGACTCACAAGAAACTGTTCTCATAAACTATATAATAAGAGGGTCAAAGGATACAGAACATTAGAGACAGGAAATGAATGTATCTAATAGCAAAGGCTAGAAGAGTGAAGGAAACAATAACAAGAAATTAAGCTTGGGATGGGGGGGACCAGATATGGTATACGTTTGACTCCTGAACAACACAGGTTTCAACGGCACAGTTCCACTTATATGAGGGTCTTCTTTGATATATACAAAACAGTTTTGTAAAAGTATTTTATCATCCTCATGCTTTTGTTAATACATTTTATTTTTCTGGCTTACTTTATTTTAAGAATGCAGTATATAATATATATATATAACATACAAAATACATGTTAATGGCTGCTTACATTAATCATGAGGGTTCTGGTCAATAGTAGGCTATTAGAGATTTTGGGGAGTCAAGTTACGTGTGGATTTTCAACTATGCAGAGGGTTAGAGCCACTAACCCCCACATTGTTCAAGGGTCAACTACATTTGGAGTTATTACACCCAACTGTACCTTTCTTCAAAATTGTTTTAATCCTTGCTTAATGCCATTGCATTCTGGTTCTTTATTCTGGGCTCAGTGATAATAAAATAATATACTGGGGTGACTCGGTGGCTCAGTCAGTTAACCATTCGACTCTCGATTGCAGCTCAGTTCATGAACCCACGGTACATGGGATCGAGCTCTGCACTGACAGCATGAAGCCTGCTGGGAATTCTCTCTCTCTCCCTCTCTCTCTGCCCCTCCCCCGCTTGTGGTCTCTCTCTCTCTCTCTCTCTCTCTCTCTCTCTCTCTCTCTTCTGAAAATAAATAAATAAACCTTAAAAAGGTAATAAAATACCCACTGGTATGGAATAATGTAGCTCTGAATTAATGCCTCGTACAGTAACCCTGTGAAAAGACAGTGAAGCAAAGGGAAACAAAGTATACCTAAATGTTAGGTAATTTCACATTTTGATGCTTATTTTTCACATCTTTTTACTACCATTTTTAAGTGAGCAAACATGTTTTCAGGCCCAAAATACGATGATTCATACCCTATGTTTCCTCAACTGACATGATTCAAGCTTATTGTTTACTCCAAGGACATGGAAGGAAGAGAGCTTTCATGTTGACTCAAAAGCGGCTCTTTCTTTTGACAACCCCTCACGGGGATCAATTAGATCCATCTGTGTCTACAGCTTTGGTGAGTCAGGTAGCAACCTATTAGAAGGAAGACTAGTGATGCCGCTTTTTTCCATATACAGTAGCTCTTGTCGGACACTAGCTCGCGTGACAGTAACCTCCCCTCCCAACAACAACAACAACAACAACGACAACAACAACACCAGTCTTACAGTTGAATTGTTTCTCTAAAACATAGCTTTCCTTTATTCCTCACACCAGGATCTTAACTCTAAACATGTTCTTGTATTTGGAAATCTGAAACCCTCACCACCCTCCCACATTTGCCAGGTGGTGGGTTTCCTTATAAATTCTCTGATTTGTTTGGTTTTGTTTTTGACATACTGCATTAAGTTCATATTTTATAAATATTTTGATCCCATCACGCTTTGATCAGTCTTCAGAGATAGAACATACAGTAAATTAAATAACTTAGCATGTTCTCTAGATATCATGTTTCACTATGTTCCAGAATTCTCATTTACTGTATGTATCATAGAGAATTTCAATCCATATTTATTTACCTACTACTTTCTTTACAGCCTTCAATATTTCTTCTGTAACTGTTTATATTCTCAAAATTCCCCATGAATCTACTCACGAGGCATTTCCCAGTTTCACAATTATCAACAGCACACTTGTGGTCTTAAGAATAGGACTGATGAATGATGACAGGTTAATATATAACAGCTGCTAATAGAGCTGATTCTTGAGCACGCTTCTACAAACACTAGTAATAAACACACTCTTCTGGAGTTTAACTGAGTGCGAGTCATGTTGTAAAATGGACATGTAGAACAACAACTTAAATCCAATGAGGAAATTAACCAGCATTCAACCTGACATGTAGGGGCACTCAGGAGTTTCTATTTCTCTTCTCTTTCCCAAGACAAATGGTGCTTCTTTAGCGTTCTCTCCTGACCACTGACGCGTTTCGAGAAGAGGAATACTAAGACCATCTTGGG
Organism: Lynx canadensis; assembly: GCF_007474595.2. NCBI lineage: Eukaryota > Metazoa > Chordata > Mammalia > Carnivora > Felidae > Lynx > Lynx canadensis. The sequence goes on along the minus strand of NC_044303.2, from coordinate 222,684,538 downwards.
AGATAGATTCATATGAATACAAAGAACAAGGCTTACCTGCTCTCAAGCCATTTCCTGAGACTTTCCTATATGCTATGAATGTGTTGAGGTAACCACTGAATGATTTATGCATTTTTTGTATTATTGCCCATGACAGAAAGTCTTATAAGATATGTGTCTATATATTTTCCTTAGGTCAATAGTGTTTTTGCATCAAAAGCCAACTTTTCTTTGGTCTGATTTTGTATATGAAGGTTTAACCCCTTAGAGGTGGAAGATTCAGAACAAATAACACACTGTTCTCTCTCTTTCTTTTCTACTTTTTTTTTTTTTTTTGGTTTCCCAGTGCTTGTATGCATGTGGGATATGGGCAGCTAGCAGGGAATTTAAAGGTTCAGAAGAAATAGAGTTGAATCAATAGGAAGTCTCAAACTATGTTGCAGAATCAATGTATAAGTGAGGGAAAGGGAAATCCCACTGTTTCAGTAGTAGTACAAATGGAATGTATGGGTTTCGGGAGGAAGGAGAGAGAGAGATTATTTTCTTACTCTACCGATGGCTTTGTTGACTCACTACCCAGCAGCCTTATAGCAAAAGGAGCTCTTTGTAACGTCTGGGCTTTGAGCAATTCCATAATTCATCTTACCCTAGAACTGGCTCTAACTGCTTTCATCAGCGGACACAATTGTCAGTGAAAAAAATGAACTGCAAATGGCAAGTGGTCAAACCATCTTTCTCAAACACTAACTTCCAGCAAGAGACAGAGATTTTTGAGTAATTGAAAAAATGTATTAAATGTCTACTATACTTCAGGTACTGTGAAAGTATCTCCATACCATGAATCATGGGAATTCATCCTTTGAGGTTGTATTAATAAATGCCTTTTACAAATGAAAAATTGCGACTGGTTAGCTTGAGTAACATGTTCACCATCATGCCACTGTTAAGCCACTGCTACAGGGACTGATAGCAGATGTCTTTGTTCAAATCCTGTGGCTTTTCCTCTAATACGTATCACGCGAAGGCATAACATTTTCCCCAAACTCAATCATCCATGCAGGTTTGGACAGAGCATTGTTTTTCCTTTCTCTTCCGACACACAGAAAATGAAAAGTTTCTTTTTCTTACCGAACAGCACTACTGCCCACATCTAGGTCTTGTGCAGTGACAGCACCGATGATGGTCCCAACTGGAGTGTCTTCATAAACCTCCATGGTATAGAGCGGCTTGCTAAACACCGGTGGCTCCTCAATATCCAGCACACTGATCTTCACTGTGGCTGTGTCTTTAAAAGGGCCCGCGGAGTGAAATCTGTGGTCAATGTGAAGGTTGGAGGCTTCTACTTTAAAAGTATATGCCTTCTTTGTTTCAAAATCTAATGGCTGGAATAAGGACAAATCGAAAATGAAGAGGTGCATGCATATAGAATGTGGCAAAGATGGTGAACATTGTTTCAGAACATTTGCGAGGTAATACCAATTCTGAATCGGTTTCAAAACTTGTAATTAGTGGGTAAAGACACATTTTCGGAATCACGCTCTTGTAGATTATTCTGGGTAACTTGTAACGATAATTAGTTGCATATACTAAAATGGCACGTATGTGCACATACATGCTTAAGTAGGGCTTATTCATTTTGTAGGAGCAGTTAAAACACCAAGAGAAATTTTAAGGCAAGTTATTTTCTGATCTTATACAATACTGACATCTAGTGGAATTAAGCTATAATTAAAATACAATAAAATTGAAATTGGATAGCTAGGATAGTCTACATTCCAGTTTAAAATTTGGTACAAAATATGTTTTGTTTTTTTTTCTTGAACTACTCTTCTTATTTTGACAGTAATATAATTTTTTATTAAATATTTTTTACTGTTTAAGTCTTTTCACTGAAAAAAAGGACTCTGTCAGGATTTAAAGCATGCACAGTGGTAATTATAGAGTTTTGGTCTTTGGTGTTCTCAGCATTGTATATATAATTAGTAGGCATTGTAATGCATCATTAGGATATTTTACCAATCTTTTACCTTGAACATATGTGATCAAATTAAACACAATTGTTAAACATGGTATTTGGAAGTCATTTGTCCAGAAGTCACTGATTCTCTATTTTAATACGTTACTACTACTTACTTTCACTTTTATTATGAATATTTGTTTTATGTTACAAATAACTGAAAATATTACATTTTGGAAATATGGGTTGCCACGGTGCTTTATATAAACTTTAGAGTCAATGGCTCTCCCTTCTCATCACCTATGAAAAACTAAGACAATAGGAAATTAACATTAACATAGAGATTTTCAGGGACCTTTAGTAGTTTCTGTTTTCTAAATTAATTCCCTCTGCTATGACTCCAATGACTTGCTAATTGCTGTGTCAACAGATCTGTTTTTTGTCTCAGCACACCTGGGGAAATTAAGGGAGATCTATTTCTCCCTTAAGGATAAGACCATAATTTTATGCACTTCCTCTGAGGATGAAAATGGAAAATTTTAAAAAAAATCCCTGTGAAATCCTCAAAAACTCTCACAATTCCATGGAGTTTATTAGAGCAAATAGTAACACCACCGAGATGTGACATTAAGTTCTGTTCACAATCATTTTCATTCAGGGGAATCTATATTTATTTTCCCTGTAATTATTCCCTTATTTATCTAATTTGTCCAATTTTATTCATTTTTTATCTGCTTTGCGCTCAATGTTTTCTTTTATCTTTTTATGTATTTTTAGTGACTTGTCTCATGCTTATTTGCCTATTATATTATGTCAATATGATATTGATTTTCTTCAATTTCCATCTGTTTTGTTAAGAATTTCAATTTATCGGGGCGCCTGGGTGGCGCAGTCGGTTAAGCATCCGACTTCAGCCAGGTCACGATCTCGCGGTCCGTGAGTTCGAGCCCCGCGTCGGGCTCTGTGCTGACGGCTCAGAGCCTGGAGCCTGTTTCTGATTCTGTGTCTCCCTCTCTCTCTGCCCCTCCCCCATTCATGCTCTGTCTTTCTCTGTCCCAAAAATAAATAAACGTTGAAAAAAAAATTAAAAAAAAAAAAAAAAGAATTTCAATTTATCATTAAGCCAATAAAAGTAAATAATGGCATGCATAATATGCCATCATTGATTTTTTAGTTATTGGTTAAATGAATAGGAACATAATATCAAGAACGAAAAAGGAGGTAGTCCCATGATGCTATTTCGATAAGCCTACAGCTTGACTACCGGGTTTTGTTAAAGGAATCAAAATCATGAAAAAGCAAAACAAAACAACAAACAACAACAACAAAAACCAATTGCCAGAATAGGACAGCAAAGCATTATTCAAGCAGAAAATATGAAACTGTTAACAATTACTGAGAAAGTTTACGTAGAATAAAGATCAAAGATAGGAAAACCATTTTTAAATATTAAAGGGATATCCTTTTGAACCTCAGTTAGGCTTATTGTAATAGTGTCTCAGTGGAATTAACAAAATTCAAATTATTAAAATGGTAACTTTAGGTTGAGAAAAAGAAGAAATATCTAACAAAATTAAGCCATTTAATATTGAATTAATTTAAAAAATATCAACAGCCTACATGGTGGTGAGGCTTGGAATGCTTCCTGGGTCCAATGACAAGATTTGCTTTTTCTGCATTCAACAAACTCAGAAATTAGTGAGAAACATGTCATCTCGTTTAATGAATGAGAGAGACCGATGTGTAAGAAAGAGGGCTGTGCTAGGTCATTCAAATTAAAGGACATAGAAAAATATATTTCTTGTTTTTATAAACCCTAAATGCTCTATGAATGTGAAACAATATAATTTTCCATCATACTGACCCCTATCTTCTAACGTAAGATTATTTTGACATGATCACCTTGGGTCCTTTTGCCTAGAAAGCTAACTGAGCTGTCCTAGCTTATACTTACCCCTTTGGGGGGAGGGGGGCCAGAATTCACTTCTGTCTCAGAATATAGCCACTAATACCATGTGTTCCCCTCCTCTGCCCTTACTTTCTCCTAGACATCAAAATGCTCCTGATAATCTACATGATTGGGCAACTTCTTTCTAGAAAAGATCTACATTTTATTCATTTTATTTACCTACTTGATTAAGGTGCCACTCCCACCTGATGGTTAAAATAAACTTAAAAAATAAAAATAAATTAAAAAAGGCAGTGCAGGTAATTTCCTCCTGGCCTTGAAGATGTAAACTCACGAGGGTAGAAACCACCTGGCAAGTCCTCAAGGGGCGCCTACCGGAGTTGACACTGAAACCTAGCCAATAACTAGCAAGAAATACCGACCTCAGTCATAAAGCCACAAAGAAATGAATTCCGCCCACAACCAATAAGCTCGGAGAGTGTCTCTAAGCTTCAAATCAGATGGCACCCCAGCCGACGCCTTGATTTCAGCCTGAGAGGTGCTGAGGTTTCAGCAGAGGACCCAGTTACGGTATCCTCTGACCCACACTTCCATCTGTCTTTACTTTTTACTCCTCTATATTGCTTCAATTTTTATGGTTAACACGTATCGGTATTATTTTGCCAACAGAGTAAAGTCATCACTCAACACAATGTATTCTTTAGTAATAAAATTCTACTTTCTCAATCATATAGTGGTTCTTAATGGCCAATGGAAGGAAATATTTTCAATCAATCCAAATGACTGAAGGCTGAACCTTTATCCAAATCAGGGTAGGTGCCTTTCAGGACAAGCAGAAAACAGACTTATACCAGCCTGAACCATGATGAAAAGACAAGACGGAAAAGAACTTACAAAGTAATTTCTTTGTGCCAGGGTGTGCTACAAAGATAAGATTTTCTGATCAAGCATCATTTTAAAGGAAAATTAAGTTTCCCAAAACTTAGTTTTATGATCGACATGGTAACCAATTTATGTATTTGTTGCTGGCACTTTCTGTTTCATAAGAATTTATTCCAGAACTTGACCACAACTCATGTTACATAGAAAATCATTCATAGATGATATCTGCACGTACTTCTTTGATTATTCACATCAATTTAAATTCACATTGATCAAATCAAATGTTTGGTGTTGAGAATAGAGTGGTTAACAAGTTAAATGAAGTCCATTTTATCACAAGCCTTATATTGTAGAAAAGGATGGCAACAACAACAACAACAACAACAAATTAGTAAGTACATCATTTTCAGCTGGTGTTAAGATTTATGAGGAAAATTAGGTAATAAGACACGAGGAAACATAATTGCATAGAGCACATTGGAAGTGCATTTTTTTCATGTTTATTTATTTTTGAGAGAGACAAAGACAGAGAGTGAGCTTGAGCGGGGGAGGGACAGAGAGAGGGAGACAGGATCCAAAGTGTGGGCTCCATGCCAACAGCAGAGAGCAAGATATGGGGCTCAAACCCACAAGTCACAAGATCATGCATGATTGAGCCAAATCGACCTCTTAACCAACTGAGCCACCCAGGCACCCAGGAAATGCATTCCTGAGGATGTAATAATGATAGGAACTGAGAAAAGAAAAACCACGCATGGGGAAGTCAGAAGCTAATGACCCTGATGGAAGGTGAGCAAAGGTTAAATTCCATAGAATAAATTCTATACCTTTCAATAAATATTTTTTGAACATCCTACCACGTTCTAGACATGATTACCCATGCTAGAACTGAGCAAAGCAGACAAAAATCACCACCTGTGTGGAGTTTGCTGTCTTCTAGGAGTTGATGGACAACAACAAGATACATAGGCAAAATATGTACCATGTTGGGCGGCAATAAATGGTATGGAAAAGTGTAAAATTTGGGGGTCAGATCATGTTCTGTGTGTTGGGGGTAGATGGCAGTTTGTGTATCCTATCACTGTTGAGGAAGGAATTCAACTCAGCAACTTACTAAAAAGTAGAGAGGTAATTATTTTTGTTTAAGTTTATTTACCTATTTTTGAGAGAGAGAGAGAGCCTGCGTGCTGAAGGAGAGTGGGGAGGAGCAGAGAGAGAATCTCAAACAGACTCTGCACTGTCAGCACGGAGCCCGACACCGGGCTTGAATTTACAATCCAGGAGATCATGACCTGAGCCAAAACAAAGAGTCTGAAGCTCAACCAGCTGAGCCAGCCAGGTGCCCCCATGAACTAATTATTTGATGCATAAAAGTTGTTACATGATTAGGTAAACATTCCCCAACAAAAAAGGGAAAAAAGTCAAATGTGGCCATTTTTAAAACCTGAATTTTAGTTGTTGACAAATTTCAACGGCCTTTCAGTTTTAAAATTAAAAAAAGCAAAACCAACAAAAAAAAAAAAAAAAAAAAAAAAAAAACCAATGGAATGACCAGGCAAAAAACGTATTTTCTAAATAAAATTATTAAAGTGAAGAAACATGTACTTCCTAAAAGTTACCTCTACATAAGTTTATCACAGAACTACTTGTTAGAAATGCCTTTAATTTTTGTGGGCATAATTTAGACTCCAGATTTTTGTAGCACTATGAATTTTTGATAGTTTTAATGAATTAATTTAAGAATCATGGGCATTATTCGCTCTATGCCCATATTTTAGTGATGATACTTTTTGGAACAAATTCAGTAACTAATTCAGCAAGACAAAACAAAACAAAAAAGAATACTGAAAGAAATTCTAGTGCTTCTAGTTAAGGGTTTGGGGTAAATGAAAGATTTTACCCTAAAAATGAAAGATTACATTAACTTTTATAAATACTTAAGTAAAATACGTGTTTTACATGCACACACAGTATAGATCATGATCATCTAGGGAGGCCAATTATTTTTTGAGCTTTCTTGAATAACCAAGTTCACAATTTACTTCTCTTTTTTTTAATGTTTAATTATTTTTGAGAGAGAGAGAGAGAGAGAGGCAGAGAGAGAGGGAGACACAGAATCCTGAGCAGGTTCTGAGCTGTCAGCATAGAGTCTGATGTGGGGCTTGAACTTATGAAGGCTAAGATCATGACCTGAGAAAAAGTCAGAGGCCCAACTGACTGAGCCAACCAGGCGCCCCTCTCACATTTTACTTCTAACATATATTGTTGGTAACAATAGTTATAACAGTTAATATGCTTTTCAAACATACTATAATTTACAAGCTGTTCAACTTTGAAAAAGTTACCTTTTTTCTTTGAGTTTCTTATTTCTCATATGCATAATCAGTAAAACACTATCTTTCTAAGTAATTTATAAAATACATTAAACTTTACATAGTACTGGAGAACTAAAAAAGAATGCATCATAAAACAATAAACCAACACAATGCATTTGTTCTGTAGTCAATAAAAAATTTAAACACCCTGTATATTTCAAGAATGTCCTTTATTGTGACAACACAAATACAGATATGATAAAGTGCCTTTAGGGGGCTCAAATATAGTAGGAATAATAGATGTGTTTAAAGTATTAATGCTATAAGTATCGTAGGTGTTTGAAAGAAATGCTGACGTTTTGGAAGAAAGTAAGAAGTGATCAGCTTTGCCTGAGGGACTCATGAAAGTCTTTGGTATGAGACATGGGAGATAGTTAAAAACAACAACAACAACAACAACAGAAAGAATCAACTAAGAAACTTATGTGGGGCAGTGTCTTCTGTGCAAAAGGAAGACTAGTGCATTTGGTAGAAATCGCAGTGAATTTCGTATGGTTGGAAAATAGCCTGTATATATGTGCGTGCTTATTCATGTGTGCAGCAGATGATAATACAAAACAGACGGTTTGCTTGGTATCTTACTAATGATGGAAACAAAAAAAGGACTTTAGCATGAGAGTAAGAGGAACAGAGTTAGGTTTCAACCACTCATAGAGGAAAGGGTAAGTTAAATGAATATATTCAGAGAATGGCCATAGCAGTGGTAGAAGGAATAACCAGGAGGATGCATGCCAACCCAGTAGGCAGAGAAAGAGGGACATTTTAACCCATGTTCAGGAGAAATTAGTGGCCAGGATTTACACCCTATTTGTCACAAGGAAGCTGATGGCAAGAGAAGCAACATAAGAAAAAAGTCTAGATTTGGGGGTTACGAAACTGGAGAGGAAGTGGAGCCTTATCTAGGAAGGAGAAGACATGAACAGAAGCGCTCTTGTTGGGAGAAGAGAAGGAATTTGACTTTGGTCATTCTGAGTTTGAACAGACTATAGAACACACAGTTTTAAATGCCTGATGGGAAGCAAAACGAGCTGCTTTGGTAATTTCAGTCTAGGAGCCAGTGTAGAGTTTATAAGACTGATTAGCCAAGTTAGGTAAGATGTTTAAAAGAAAAGGTGATGACAAATATTTACAAAAACTGGGACATCATATTTACAGAAATAAATAAAGAACACCACTTATGTTTTTCTTTAAACTTAAGCATGTCAGACTGGCTAAAAATAGGAGTGTCTTAAACTTAATAAAGGTGTATGTTTGGCTACATAAAATAAGCGATTCTGAATTTTTTCATCTTTTTCCCCTTAGAGTTATTCAAAAATTAACCACATGGTGGTGCTCTTCACCAAATCATTTGGTGTGAAAGCCTTTCCTTGCCATTTGACTTCAAAAAGAAAATGAGTTTTACCAACAGGACCTAAGTAAAATATGAATGGTTCAGTGGGACCCGCTGAGAGCTTAGCCTATTTACTAAAAATCCTGGTAAAGAATACAACATTTTACTTCCTTTTTTTACGGGAAAAAAACAATTCTGCTTTGGATTCAGTGTGAAAACAGTTACGTTTATTTGGAATGAAATAATATTTCCAACTAACATCAAAGAGTAAGAATTCTTTTTTAAACCAAAAGTTTTACTTATTTAAAAATAGAGAGGAAATCACATCATCATTCTTTACTTTAAACATGCACTCTTTATTTCCTAGTTACCAACAGACATTTTTGTAGAAATGGTAGAGAACTGAGAAATTATGGAAGATAATAAAATTGTCCTTTTGCAGAACTTAAATGTTGATGACAGTATTTTAATTGCTTTTATTTCTTAATAGTAACAAGGAAATTACAGTGCTTCTATAAATATATTTCTATTTTTAGTCCCTCAATGTTTTTAACTCATGTAATTTTATATTTATATCTGTTAACTATGTAATTATATAATAAATTATATTTATTCTCAGTTCTCCAGTAGAAAAAAAAACTAGAGTAAAATATATTTCCTTTCCTTTTTCAATTAAGAATAAAAATGCTCAATTTAAAATGCTTTATGCTCTCGTTTTAAATGTAGCCTATCTCCTAATTTTTAGATGGGATGAAACTTTTAACAGCTATTATTTTGATTTTGTTAGTGTTTTTAATGTTATAATACTTAAGAACATATAGGGTACTTTCTATTTGTTTAAATTTTGCTCAATGCAATGTGACATAAGTGTAGACTAAGGGTAGTTTTTTGTGTGTTTTGTTTTATTTTTACCAATAGCCTGTGCCTTAAGAAGATTTGTAAAGTTTCATAATGTTATTCTGAATTCAATGTGACACAGCGAAATAACATTATGTCATAGGGCTCATAAACTGAATTCAGGCTGACGTTAAAAAATAAATTAATAAAAGGTTTTTTTTTCATTCTTCTCTGCTCATAAACCTGGCTATCATTTTTATTCACTTACACCCTCCTCAGAAAGAGAGAGGGGAAATGGTAAAGGGAAAGCAAATAAAGATTTTGGAGATAAAACAATAACGAGAATATGTGCTTCAGAGAACTTTGTATTTTATTTTATTTTATTTTATTTTATTTTATTTTATTTTATTTTAAGATGTCATTTAAATTCCAGTTAAATATAGTGTAGTGTTGGTTTCAGGAGGACAATTTAGTGATTCATCACTTACATACAACACCCAGTATTTGGTTTATTGAGTTCAGAAAAGAAAAACTCGGTAAACAAAATATCATACTCAATGTTAGCCAAACAATTAAAGTAACTGATATTTATCAAATAGCTACATATTCAAAGGTAGAATATATTTTGGACTTTCTAAATGCATTAACAACATAATTCCTGCATGAATTTGGTTTTAATGAAAACCCTTTTTTACAATTTTATGCTGAGATGTTGAAGGGAGATTTTTTAAAAAACTAATTTAAAGATCACCATGTAACTGGAATAGTGCTATTGACGTTTACATATTTATTTATCATCACACACCTAATTTTTCTACGACTCCTAAAGGTAACTACAAGGTAAACTTTTCTGAGAACTTACTGAATATACACACAACTAATTCTATAATACATTCTTCACTCCTCCCCCAAAACTCTAAACAACTGCAGTTGTTTAAATTAATTTTGAGTTTCTCATGGGCTCTATTCAACAGAATTTTTCTAATGGTTTTATTTTCAAGAAATCATTCTGCCATGTTTAATCAAGTCATAATTCTACCCGTACATATTTGTACAAACACACAAAATATAATACATACAGCAGATAGATATGTAGGTATGTAAGTAGGTAGGTAGACAGATGATAGGTAATTTTAAAATTTTTGTTACAGAAGTGATCTCCTGGGATATTTGTCTTTTTTTGAGATTTAATAGATGAACTCTGCAAGCTACAATTGTCCTTTCCAAAAGATTGCCTCTAGGTTTTCCTCACTTAGACATTAAGACAAATCACAACACTAAGAACAAATCTATTCGATTGTTTGGTAATTTGCTGGATGATCAGAATTTTTATGAAAGTATGTTTTGGCTGTCCCTTTAAAATGTCGCCAGAATCTCACCATTTCTCACAACCTCAATTACTACGCAAGGCATGGTCCATACCTCCATCAACGGTTTCTGGGATTATTTCTGTAGGTTTGTAACTGGTCTATTTCTATCCTTACTTCCTAGTCATTATTCTCAGAACACCACAGTATCCCAGCTTTACAAGGATAGAGGTAACTTAGATCTAAAGTCACCCTGGGCTTTCCCATACCATGATCTAATTCGAGTCCTTGGACTGACTGGCCTATTGGGCTTCCCAAGAAGGGCCCTTTCTCTGCACCTTTGACTTCATTTCTGGCTGGGAACCCTTTCATTAGTGCACTCAACCCACTGGATTCCTTGCAGCTGCTGCCCAATCTTTCTGGAACAAGCTTCACTCAGACACTACATGGTTCATTTCCTGCTTCATTCAAGAGTCTGCTGAAATTTCATCCTGTCAGAGAAACGTTTTTTGACCACCTCATTATAAGAGCCACCACATGCAGTAATGACTTGTATCCCTGTACCCTGCTTTACGCTTTTCAAGCTTGAATTTATAGCTGCTGTCAGTGATTTTGCATTTATCATCTGTCTTTCCCAACTAAGTGGAAGCTGCTTCAGTTCAGGGATTGGATCTGTTTTGTTTACTGCTTTATACCCAGAATCCAGAGTGGGCTCTCAGATTTAGTGACTTCCCCATCAGTACCTGTTGAATGAAGGAGTGAACGTTAGTTATGGACACTGAACTTTATTTAAATGACAAATTTTATGCCAGCAAAATGGACAATTACTCATCCACTGCAGGAAGAAAAATGTACTTTTTATACTTGGAGATACACATTTCAGACTGGTTTTCTTTATTATGTAAATCAATTTTAACAACGTTATGTCATAATTTCATAAATCCTTTTTAATCTCCTTAAGAAAGAGAAGAGTCAAAAAATTAAATCAAAAAATGCAACAAAATAAAATTGTTCAAAAATTTGACTCTTTTCATGAATTTTTCATAAGCTAAAAAGGGAAAAGTTCTGTTCTTATTGCTTTAGTGAGGATGTATAATAGGTAAATATTTACGAAAATTTATTTATATAACTAAATATTTACTTTCAAAGATCAAGCCATTTTGATGTAATGTAAAGACTATAGTTAGCCATGTTTTCAATTGTGTTAAAAAGTAACACACATTTTCCCACACATTTTCCCAGATTGACACTTAGACATCAATGTTTTATTGGCACAGATGATAAATATGTATAAAGAAAAATATATAAAATGTTGTGTATAAATATAAAATATAGGTATAACTTTAAATATACATGCATATATAGATTTTAAATATATAGCATACACAATATTGACTCTTCTGTACCTCAATTTTACTTTGTAAATTTACTTATTTTCATACATAAATTTTATTAACTTTTGATGTAAAATATTTTCTATTATTTTCTTTATTACTAAGAGAATTCATATTTGCTCCATTTAAATTAATGTTTGTAAGTCATTTAAGTATAGTGCTTTTTGAGAAAAAATAAGTGATAAGATTTTTCATTGACTTTCTACTGAATAGAAAAGAGAAAAATGAGCAAAGCAAGAAGAAACAATAAAGGAGTAAAGTTGATAAGAATGTGACACATAGTTTTTAAGAGTACTTTGAAAATTAAACATAAATGTATAATTGTGCTGAATGAGATCATGTGGTTAAATTAATTTGTAGAAAAGGTACAGTTTATTGCAATAGTGGAAATAAAAAGTGATAAATAATCTATATGAAAATTGTGTTTATTTTCAATATTGTTTTTATTGTCATATATATCATGTCTTTGTTAAAATTCAGAGTTCCTGAGCAAATCTGGAAACAGCAACCTCATTCCTGGGAATGACTGCAAATATACTTCTTGTAGGTTAAAATAATTGCAGTTATTAAATGTATACGATATACTGCAGTTTGGGTTGAATACAACATGCTTTGTAGCAGAGGAGAAAACAGTACTAAATTAAATGAGTGTCACTGTTTTTCCTACACTCCATTCTTAAAAATTCCTATAATTTGCTTCACTGATATGGAAACAATCTACACGTCCTAAATATAATTGTGATTTTCCTTTCTCACATTTCCATAACCCTTCTTCAAGCCACTCCCCAACAAAACACAGATTATAACCTGTCTAATATTGACAGTTGTGCTCTCCCCTTCTGCGATTCTCCTCTGTATTAATCCCTTTTATTATTATTATTATTATTTTGATAGAGAGAGATAGACAGAGATGGAGAGCATGCTCTTGAGCAGGGAAGGGCAGAGAGAGAGAAAAGAGAGAATCCCAAGCAGGCTCCGTGCTGTTAGCATGGAGCCCAGCACGTGGCTCCTTATCATGAGCTATGAAATTGTGACCTGAGCAGAAACCAAGAATCAGTTGCTTAACCAACTGAGCCACCCAGGCGCCCCTAACCTATTTAACATTACTCAGTGGCTTCCCATCAGAGTCCGCCTTTCCTTCCCTCTCCCACCCTTTCTCCCTCTCCCTCTCCTTTCATCTTTCCCTCTCATTCTCCCTCCCCTTCCTCCTCTCTATCTCTCATTAATCCTTCTTTTCAGTTACCTCCTTAAAACCTCCTCAAGGCCAGAATTACCCTTGTTCATTTCTTCCATTCCTCAGTAGTATAGATTACTGACATAGGGATTCTTCCACTGTGATATAAACCTTTACCAGCAATGTGTGAATTAGATATTTATATAGACATTTATAGTCTCAGAAATGTCATGAGACGGTAAGACCAAAGCTGGTGGGGTTAGAATTTACCTCTAGATCTTAATTAATTTTTTTTAATTTTAAATGTTTGTTGTTGTTGTTGTTGTTGTTGTTTTAATTTTGAGAGAGAGAAAGCCAGTGAGAGGGGAGGGGCAGAGAGGGACGGAGAGAAAGAATCCCAAGCAGGTTCCCTGCTGTTAGTGCAGAACCCAATATGAGGCTCGAACTCACAAACCATAAGATCATGACCTGAGCCAAAATCAAGAGTCAGACACTTAACCAACTGAGCCACCCAGGAGCCCCTAGATCTTATTTTAATTAATATATTTGCTTAAGTTTGTAACAATTAAAAATCAAATTACAATTAAATTCTTGTAAGAATTTTTTAATAAATAAATTCATGGACCTGTTTCAACAAAAAAAAATATTTATCTGTTGATTTTCAGAATACAAATACCTGAGGAAGTGAATACTTCAGAGCCGTTTGGTCTTTTTTAAATTTAATATACTCGTTTAAGGAAATTAAAATTTCTGTCATTTTCAACTTTTAGTCATTATTATTGGGTAATCAACTGTTCAAAACCTTGTCTATGTACCTTTTTCAATTTGATGACTCCTTCTTGTGTATCCTCATCTGTGACGATGTCAAACAAATTTCCCCCATCTCCTGGAACAATATTGTACTCAATTTCTGCATTTTGTCCAAAATCAGGATCCACAGCTCTTATTCTTCCAATGGCTGAGCCGATAGGAGAAGACTCGGGAACTTTCAGATGGAAAATACCTGATAAGACATGTATAATTCATGCCGTCAGTGGAGTTAGTTAAGTGTATAGTCAGATGACTAGGCTTGAGAAATATACTATATCTAAAGCAAATCACATTTAGAACATAATAGTGCCAAATCGAAAAGGAATTTCCTGTCAAGTTAAGAATTATGAGTAGGAGTAATAACTTCACTTTTCACTTCCATAGGTCCTGCTCTAGAATTTTAATTGGGAATTATAACTAGTAAAGTGTGTTCAGTTTAAATTAGCGCGAGGAAGTATTTTAAATACTAACAGCCTCAAAGTGTACCTAATATTAAATGGAAGGGCAGGAACATCCATGTAATTAAATGGTACCAATAGGGTAGAATCCGGGACATAAGAGAGAGATAAAATAAAGATAGATGACAGATTGATAGATATTTATAGAAAGTGAAGGTTATATTTTCTAATATATATATAAATATTTTATATTTTTCTTATGTATTCCATAGAGAGACAGTATGTACTCAGTAAGTGTAAATCACTAAACTAAAAAGAACCTGTAAGATAGTTGACCAAAATTTTAATCTATGATGGATTTAAGTATATTATATTATTGACTAATATTCAATTTGTGGTTAATATTTAGTAATTTCTTCCTGGGTATACTACAAGCTACTTTTATACACATATAAGATCAGGATATCAAGTTCATTCTGCTCTATTATTTATTTATTTTTTTTTTTTAGCAGTAAAAAAAAAAAAAAAAAAAAAAAATGTTTATTTTCACCACCAGGTGGAGCACGTACATTACTATGAATTTGATACTGAGTCAGAAAAACCTAGAAAAATTTCTATCTATATAAAATATACCAGAATCAGGAAAATTTGGAATATCCTCTAAAAATGAAAATATATACATTGCTTAAAGGAGTTTTAGAAATTGTGTATGGCATAACATGAAAAAGATATAGGCTATTTTACTGACTTGTCATCAAAATCAATATTAAATGATTAAATGACAGTCTATTTATATTAAAATAAGGAAAGGAAGAGTGTGGAAGGAAATAAAAGTGCAAAAACAAAACTAAACTCAAAATACAAAATTTAATTTTTATATCTTCTTTCCAATTTTAATTTCTATTAATGTACTTTGGATTGTACCTTCTCATGGCTAAAGCAACCACCGTAATTCACTCGTTTAGAACTTCTAGTTACATTCATAGAAATTAAGTTAGGAAGACCTTTAATATGTTTATTGAATGGTGAAGTTCATTCATCAAATTGCATTACAATATTTTGGTTATAGGCTTCAAGAAATATGAGGAAAAAATGCTCAATCACACCTTGTGGACACTTTGCTAAATATTTTCCATTTTATTCCCAATTACTTTGTTTTTCTTTTATAGTTCTTTCACAGTTTCAAAATGGGGTAATTTCATTAGCCCTGGTAGCATTAAATCTTTCAACTACCTCTCACTTCCGCCCCCACATACATATCTACCACTTGCACAAATACTGCTGAAATAAGCCTTGTTTACATTCAATGGACATTACCTCATCCAAAAATATAATTAATATTAAAAGATCTAAATATTTACCTAAATTTGGCTGATTTCATGTAAAACAGAGTGTAGATTTTTACAGCAGTCTGAAAATAGTTGTTCAATTAATTTGATAATTAATTAACAGTATACCTCCTTCAAAGGGGAGTATGTCAAATCTTTCTAAAAGAACACATTTAAAAGTTAATAAACAAATCAGAACATAGGCAAGTAATAACAATAATGCAAGTGGTAATAATGGAGTGTTACATAGGCATTAGGAAAGGATTTTGATTAAATAAGTCATATCACATGATCAAGCTGGCAACTTTTCATAGGCTACGACTATGTTTCATTAGGTTTTATTCCCTAAACACTTCACGCAGTGGCTGTCATAGAGATGCTCAAAGTTTGCAGGATTTAAAGTAGCTTTGGACTGGAGGCTACCAGAGCAAAGAGGAAGAATAAAGTCACAGGTTGCAATGTATACACATTGTCTAAGAAAAAGGTAACAACAGGTATCCAAGTGAAATTGAGTTCAAATAGCCATGATCACATAAGCAGGACCTAATGTGACTTTTACAGCCTACTTTTCTAGAGTGTTAAGTGCTTCACAATAGCCTAAACACTGATCATATGGAAGCACTTCTGAGCTACTAGCAAATATAAGGATGCCCGACTTCTTGTTTAACATGGCTGGAAAGCCTGCAACAGTTATTTAAACTTGTACTGAACTTCTCATATATGTGATTCTTTTTACTTTCTTTTTCTCTTCCTTTCTTAATATCTGTTAAGTAGAAGTATCACTTGTCAGAAACACGTCCACCACTTTTGCCTTTTGGGTGATTGTGATAAAGAACCTGAAGAAACACCAAAAGCCTTGAAGCTCTACTACACTTAGTCATAGTTCAAAGTCATGGTATATCAATAAGTGTTAAGAAAGGTGTTGAATTTTTTCCTGATAAAATAGAGTAATGGAAGTATGCTGAATAATGTACTGTACATCCTTCTTTCACATGATATTTAGTTAGGAAATGACCAAAAAAGTTATCAAAGACACAGCTGACAGACAGAGATTTGAGTGAAGGAGGCAGCTGCTGAGGGTAATGGATTTCAAACCTCAAACATGGCCAGCAGTGCAAGGTGATGATGGTGGTGTGGACTGAGGTAGGGGGAGGTTGGATGGGATCTTTAGAAAAATATGGACATCTAACTTAAAGTATGTATAATTTTTCTGCATACTCTATCTAATCCATTCAATAGGAACAAATTCAGATTACATATTTGCTTTATGAGTTAGATTTCATTTGAACGATTAAAAGCAAAATTAAAAGAATTAAAAATCAAGGGAAATAATCTAGTCTGGCATCATCATTAAGAGATTATGGTTAGCGGAGGTAAAAAAAAAAAAAATAGCCAGAATTGAGACCCTCCAATTTAACAAGAATTTTTAGATATCTGAAGGACATCAGATAATGCAGACTTTAAATGAGAGTTCCCCTTTTCAAGACAATATGCTGAGATATGAGTTTTGTGTTTTATAAAAGGAAATTTATGAAGCCACTAACAATAAATGTGAAGATGGCTATTCCTTGTAGTATTATGTCAATAGTAAGTTAAATAGCAGTTTCTTAAAAGGTGGTCAGCATATAGCATGCCTACACATTTTATAATTATCTGATGGCACTGGAAAACTTGTAATAAACTGAAATGCCAGCATTCTCCAAAAAAAAACCTGACTCAAAAGCACTCCCTAACATGTCCCACCAAAATTAAGATATAATAAAAGTGAAAACAGTGATTTACCATGTACATCTTTTTTGTGTATTGAGATTTTAGTGTACATAAAACACAAATGTACAGAGCACTGAATTTCCTGTTCTTTAGGATAGCACATTTTAGTAGGGTGGAAGACATATTCATTAAGCCAAGCATTTCCAAATAAAATACTGTAGTTAGAAATAAAGTCTCCAGAATATGGAACAGATCAGAGAAACTATGCATTAGTCATGTCATATTTTTTTAGGCTCTGTCGGTTTATTTCCAGTGACTTGACATTTTATCATTTCTAGAAACCCGACAGCAAATAAAGCTGGGGTCATTCAGATTAATTCAAAACTGAAGTAATCTTCAGCTGTGCCAAAGTTGGATCGCTTGTGATGTACTGTGTCATTACAGTTCCATCAACTTCTGCGTGTCCTACTTTGACGCATATGAAACATCTTAATGGCACTACCTGTACAAGACAGATTAAGAAATAAAACAGGTGACAAGAAATTGTTCAGAGTCAATAAGAATATATGCTTACATACTCATCAAATACACATGCTATGCTTAAAAGAAAAAAAAAAGTTCTCATGGAAAACAAGAAAACTGCATGTAGTGAACTAAGATGGAATTATAGTGATCAAATTCTAAAACTTCTTACAGATAATGCTCCCTATTAATTCCAAAGGTAAAAGTATCTATTACTCAGTTATAGGCTAAATGAGTATCTTCTCAGGAACTTTGTTGTTTCAAAAAATGTACTTGGGGTGCCTGGGTGGCTCAGTTACTTAAGAGTCCGACTTCGACTCAGGTCATGATTTCATGGTTCCTGGGTTTGAGCCCTGCATCGGGCTCTGTGCTGACAGCTCAGAGCCTGAAGCCTGCTTCGGATTCTGTGTCTCCTTCTCTCTCTGCCCCTCCCCAGCTCGTGCTCTGTCTCTGTCTCTGTCTCTGTCTCTCTCTCTCTCAAAAATAAACATTAAAAAATTAAAAAATAAAATTGAATAAAATTTAAAAAATGTACTTTGATTATTAGGACTCCCACTGGTTTTGTGTATGTGTCAGGGAGCATTCAGTGACGCCTAAGGAAAAAGGATATACAATAGGCTTTCCTTCTCTGAATTCTTTGGAATATTTCCAAGCATTGATATAAATACCAAAAGAGATACATTTACTTAACAAAACATAAATTAATATGTTTTAAGCTACTCAGAAATAAAAGTTGCAGGACTTGCAAAAATATATTAAGTTAATGAATAAACTATGTAATGCAGTGACAACATTTAGTAATAAAAACAGCAAGTATAAAGAAAATAGAACAATCCATTATAAATTATCTTTTGAAATACATTTTATGTTTATTGTAATAACTAAAATTACTCAAAAATAATATGTAAGAAGTCAATGTTCAGCTGCACAGAAAACTTACTATACTTAGGAATATGAAAACATATTATTTGAGATCTCGTAAATAGATGATTGCTTGAAGTACTACACGTATGTTTAAACTTTTGAAAATAATGTATATTACCATAAAACTGTTGATTCAGTGATTCAATTCAAACATTTAATTGTTCAAATAGTCATCCCACATGTTTGTGTGTATGTGACTTACCATCTAATGACATAGAAATAAAATGTTTCTTTCTCAATATTTTATTGTTTTAATTTCATAAGCAAAGATAATAACAGCACACAAAATGATTTCACCTTATTTAAAGAAAAGAAAAAGGAAATGGAAGCAAACAATATTTCTGTATGAGGATAAAGGACTATGTACCTGTTATACCTTCTTATTAGCCCTGTGACCTAGTGCAAAATATTTAATCCTTCTTTTCCTGATCTATAAAATTGGAATGATAATAATGGTGACGATGACGAGATCGTGATGTCACTCATACAATAGTGAAACTCCTAAGTAATAACTATTATTACTAGTTGCTTTCCAAATAGTAATTCTCTAGATAACTCCATATCTGCATTGTACTATTTTCCTGTAGAAGTTGCAGTAGTCAACTGGAAACTGCCTATAGAGATACGGAGATGAAAGAAAGGGAGGTGTTAACAGAGTTCTGAAAAGCCATTCTAATTTTAGCTGAAACACTTTACCCATATCTTCAAAACTGAAGGATTTAAGAGTAAAAATATCTTGGTGGTTGAAGAATGTTTTATGCCCTCTATTTCCTCAAAAGCCTGAAACTGTATTTTCAATAAGCACAAATTAAAGTAACGGAAATATAGTCCGCAAGAAAAAACCATCCTGATACCAAAGTTGGACTCCAACTAGATTTTAGTCAAGCATACTAAGCATACAGTAAGTGGAAGCTCTCAGTAGTGACAGAGACATTTAGTCCTGCTCATTCTTAGGATGGATCTGGGATGAACAAATTTTTGGAAGTGTCAAGTATCTGGAATCAAGAACTTTACTTTATTGGCCAAATTACTTCATTTTTTACAAAAGTTATAATTGCCTAGTCTAGACTTTCATTAGTTATACCCATGAGTATGAATTGCCATAGACCCAATTTACAATATATTAATGGATTTATAAGTTTTATGAAATGTTATCAATTCTATTTAATAATAGAAATATTTCTTTTCTCAGAGATATGAAAATTCATTCCAAACTTTCTAGCTCTGAGCAGCCATACACAGCACAAAAATTTAGGGCTAATTATTGAATTGTCCCTTCTAATTTTCCTTAGGGTGGTAGATTAGTTAAGTCGTCCAGTAACTCGGATTATTGATGAGTGAATCAACCGCAACATTTAGTAGCTTCCTCAATGGAATGATAAAGAAAAAACAAATAAAACAAAAAATACATGTTTAATCCTAATGGCATTAATGACCTGGTTGGGGAGGTAGATACGAATTAAACAATTATACAAATGAAGTAAAATTGCTAAGTAACATCAGTGCTTTAAGGGAAAGTTACACAATTCTGTTCACTTTTTCTGACGTTTAAGCTAAGAACCTGAGCTAAGTCAACTGGCTGATGTTGGATTTGTGAGGTAAGCTATTAGAAAACATTCCAAATACTAGAAACTATATGACAAAGCCAATAATTATCATAATCTTCTGCCCTTCTATTTTGCTTGTTCAGTTACTACCACTATGGCTTATTTATATAACATATACTGATATAGAGACAGTAAACATCAATTTTAATATCAAATATAAATAACTTTACCTTTAGTTAATATCAATATATTGATCCCTCTACATCTACTAATTCATTATCATTTTTCTGTTGATCTTTTTCCTCGACTAAAACATCTTTTGTTGTTTCATTATCATATTAACCTATGGCCTATATATCTTGTCCATGTTGTTGCTGCAGTCTGGTCAAACTCAACCCTTGGTAATGATAATTACCCTCTTTCTCAAGAAGGAGGTGCGACTGACTGAGGAAAACCAAAAAGAAGCAGTCAGCTAGATATCATTACAAATTTTCATCACTAACCTCAAATGCACTTTCCAGATTGGCTGTAAAGCATACAGATTTGCAAAGGTAACTTACCACTATTTGCTATGACCTCTATTTTACACTGATTTATTTTCCACAAATCTTTACTACCGACTTTTTTTTACTTTTTTTAACTTTTTTTCTACAGATTTTCCTCAACTTATAATGGGGTTTTGCCCCAATGAACCCATCATAAATTGAAAACATCGTAAGTTGAAAAGGCATTTAATACACCTAACCTACTGAACATCATCGCTTAGCCTCTCCTACCTCAAACATGCTCAGAACACTGACAGTAGACTACATTTGGGCCACATCACCTAACCGAAAGCCTATTTTGTAACAAAGTGCTGCCCATGTCACGTAATTTATGAATACTGTATTATCAGTTGTTTACCCTCATGATCGCATGACTGACTGGAAGTTGTGGCTCGCTGCCTCTGTTCAGCATCACAGGTGAATATCGTACCACATACAGCTAGCCTGGGAAAAGATCACATTTCAAAATTCAAAGTACGGTTCCTACTAAATATGTATCGCATTCACACCATTGTAAAGTAAGTTGAACTGACGTGAGTTGAAGACCAACTTAGTTGGTGACCCTGTCTCCTATTTTACAGGGGGAAAAAAATGAACTCATATCACATAGGAGACAGTTCAGCTTCCTGAACCTTCAAACAATCCCACATCAGTATTACTGCTAGTCTGAAAAGGCATAATATGCATCATTTAATAAAAACATGTTTCCGTGCACCTGAGTGGCTCAGTTAAGCGTTAGACCTCAGCTCAGGTCAAGACCTCATGGTTCCTGAGTTCAAGTACCATGTCAGGCTCTGTACTGACAGCTCAGAGCCTAGAGCTCACTTAGGATTCTGTGTCTCCCTGTCTCTCTGCCCCACCCCCACTTGTGCTCTACCTCTCTCTCTCAAAAATAAATTTAAAAAACATAAAAAAAAACCCCAAACGTGTTTCCTTTCTTTGTCTTCCACTGCTCCTTTAGACCTTATTCAGCGAGGGTAAGCTTTCTCTTTTCTTGGATGAGACTATGGTGAATCAATGATGTTTCTGCTCAACTCTAAATAATAGACAGTCCTATGTTCACTTTATCTCACAAATTTTAGATTTGGAAATGAGAAATTCTCAACTTATTAATTATTAATTATTACATCAATCCTTATACAAAATTTAGAGTTCTCTCGTCTGCCTCCCTGCCGACAAGGCCACCTGGGCCAGCAACGGATGGCACTTTGGGGATATGAATGGTGTGGCAGGCTTCCCTCTGTCTCATCATCCACTTTGCAAAAGTGTTTTTACCTCATAAGAGGCAACAAAGCTAGTTTTTTTTGGGGGGGGCTGTTTTCACTTGAATAGATAGGTTTTGCTTCTCTGGGATTAAAGGTAATGGCTCTAATGGCTCTTTTGGGAGCTCTTGAGAGCTTCTCCCACTATATACCCAAGACAAAGGCATTGCCTCTGCTTTGATGTAACATTCCCCTTAGGCTCTGGATCTCCAAACAATCCATTTCACACACAGATTCTCACTTCAAGGAAAATCTCTGTGGCAGAACTTAAAATGACTCTGGTTTGGACATTCAGCTTCCACAACTAACCCCTCCTTTTATTGTCATGTAATTACTCTCCCAGACAAAGCCTTATTCCAGGATCTGCTCTTTCTGAAGATACTTTCACGTTCCTAAGCATAAGGCAAGCCTCAGACCCTCGATTTTGCCCATTTTCTGAAATAATATGGGAAAATATACTAGATTTTATCATTGGTCCTTCATGAAGGAAGGCTCCCCTCACAAGACCTGAGAGGCAAGGGAAGGGTAGCTCCACTCTTATTTTCATTAGATGGAAACTGCGCGGGGTTTTATGCAAAGCAATCCTCAGTACAAAATTCTCCCTCCACTCCACACTCTATAGTATTTTAAAAGCACAACAATAGCCTCGCTGTGATTGAGGGCTTCAAGAATCTTAAATGCATCCTGACTTTCTATTGTAAATTCTGTATTTTGTTTCTGGGACCATACTTGGTCATGTGGTATCCATTGTAGCTTAGCTCCCAGTGGAAACTTCAATATTAGCCTCTTATATCAGTAAGCTTTCTTTCACCCTTCTATCCAATTTCAACTGAGGTGTCCCCCTGCCTCTTCTTATTAAACCCCAATAATTCATTGATATCACTGACATTTTAGCTCCTAAAATCATTTGAACCTAGCCACATATTCCCATTTTTCACAACTGCCATCAGTACCACCATCACAGATTAACTGACTCACACTACTCGTCTTGTGTCACTCCAGTTATCTAACTGGCTTTCTTATGACTATTCTGCTTGCCATCCCCCACGTGCACTCTATTTTCTGTGCTGCACTGCATGAATAGGATCATTTATATCACTTTTATCTAGAAACTCCATTTCTTTTATCATTGAGAAGACTGTTGCAAGGACATATATGAACTTCTAAAAAATCTATGAGTGTCAATATGATGGAAAGAGAGAACTTTTTAAAAAGAGATACTCTTTAAGTAGAATAGACCACATCATCTCCATCGCCAGCATCATCATCACCATCGTCACTATCAAAGGAATTATTTGTATAGTGATTCCTATTCTCAGGTACTTTTCTAAGCACTTTCCCATTATAACTAATTTTATCCTCACATTAAGAGTATGAGACAGATACTATTATGATGATTCCCAGTCAGTGACGTTCTAGTAAATGTTTGACAACTGGATCAAAGTAGGGAGGGAGAACAGATATGGGTAAGCTCAAATTTTTCAGTGTTTCTCAGTTTCTGGGGTGAAAGAACTCCCAGCATCCCTGCTTTCAAACCAATGTGACATCACTGAATAGAGATGGGAGGTGTGCACAATTGGCTTGAGGATCAGTAGAGCGAGCTCCAGCATACCACTCTATCAATGAAGAAATTGAGGTACATGAGATGAACCAATCAAGTGGCATCTCTGATCTAAACTTCACCTGTTTTTACTGCCTGAATGTCATTCAAACAGAGACAATATTGGATTAACAAATAAATTCTTTTAAAATGCAAATAATTCAGGGGCGCCTGGGTGGCGCAGTCGGTTAAGCGTCCGACTTCAGCCAGGTCACGATCTCGCGGTCCGGGAGTTCGAGCCCCGCGTCAGGGCGTCAGGCTCTGGGCTGATGGCTCAGAGCCTGGAGCCTGTTTCCGATTCTGTGTCTCCCTCTCTCTCTGCCCCTCCCCCGTTCATGCTCTGTCTCTCTCTGTCCCAAAAATAAATAAACTTTGAAAAAAAAATAAAATGCAAATAATTCAAATTATTCTTAATTTCAGGAAGACTGATGAATGCAAATCCCAATTAAGGATCAATTGGAGTTGGATAGACTTAAGGAAAGTTTCCTTTTTCAATGCTTAGAGAGCAAAATCAATGAAGACAGAGAGACAAGAGCATGTATTAGATGTAAGATGGTTCTTAGAAAGGGATGCTGCTCTAAAATTAAAATTACTCTTACTTCCGTACCCAAGAAAGAAAAGGACATTTATTCCATCTCTTTCCGTTCTTCCAATAATCCCTCCCTTATTACATAGCTCCCAGCTTTCCACTACAAAATTTTTCAAGGAGGCATTATTTTTAATACTATAGTTCTGCTAAATTATAGATCCAATTAACACATATCTGTATTTCCTTGCAAAATGAATTGCTCTTTATAACATCATTTTTTTTTTCAAGAGATTGCATTGGAAATCCCAAACAAGCTAATTCCAAATGAACTGTGAAACCTAATCCATTTGTATTACTTAATGATTGCCAGAATTAAAAGTGCTTCTGATTCTCAAAAATATGTATTTTTAATATATATGATTTATATAACCACTATCCCCATTACATAATAGTAAACATGATGGAGATCTTGGCAAGAGTTCACAACATTTCAAGTGCATCAGTAACTTTCCATTGTTCATTCATTTCTATGGAGTACATTTAATATTCCCTTAAAACCTCCATTAAATATGTAAACCTTGCTCTTGTCTTTGTCTTATGTAATTTCTGTTCCATCTAACAAAATATGGCACTAGATAATTGTCAGCAATATTAGCCACTGATTTCACAAAAATAAGCAACACTAGAATTTTTATTAAAAATTATTAATAAATATGACACCTTATTATCTAAGCTTCTGAAAAAATGTTTGGAATCTAAATTCATCTGTGAATATTATTTACTCAAATATTTGATTTCTCAAAAGAATTTTTTTGGAAACATTATGAGAGTAGTCTGGAAAAGAGAAATTTGATAAAGTTTCTTCCTTTATAACATTTTTTTAGGCAAAACTAATTCTTGCAAAGCATCCAATTCATTGAACTACAAATATTATTTATGAATATTCATCACATATTCATGCATCATATTTGTAGACAAAGTTTTAAAATTTTCTGTACTCATGTATTTTATTATTTGAACACTTCTTATGTCTTCCCTATTTTGCTGCTTATGCCTAAATTGTTTCACTGGCCTGCTACTCCTCTTCTTTATATGTATAAATTCTATTCCTGGGGCTCCTGGGTGATTCAGACGGTTAAGCGACTGACTTCAGCTCAGGTCATGAGCTCACAGTTTTGTGAGTTCAAGCCTCATGCTAACAGCTCAGAGCCTGGAATTGGCTTCGGATTCTTTGTCTCCCTCTCACTCTCTGCCCCACTCACACTTGCTCTCTCTCTCTCTCTCTCTCAAAAATAAATAAACATTTAAAAAATATATTCCTCATTCTTTCAAGGGCAGCTTAAAGCCATTTTTGATGAAACATTTTCTTGCCTTCTCACTTTTATTTTTTCCCATAATTTTATACAAAAAATCCTTTAAATAAAACATGATGTTTTTGCATCATCTAAATATTTTGGCGAACATTTGCTCTCCCGCTGGCTAATTCTTACTGTGGTTTTCAGAAATTAATGTGGATATTATTTCCTTCAAAATCCTCTCAAATCTATTCTCTAATGATTTGGATGCCCATCTTATACATTTATGTGTCATTGTGTGCATAAGTCTATCATTTATTTTATTTCAAGTAGTATAATTGTCCATTAACTTAATCTCCCCATTATACACAGAGCTGCTTGAGGGAAGTCGTTAAATTTTTTTATCCTTTTTGTACCGACACACAAAAAAGATATAGCCTTTTTTGCACTTACACTTCAATAAAACTAGCAATCAATTAAACATTCATTAAATACTATAATTAATTGTGTTGATATTTGTTAACAAACTAGGTTTCTTATGTACAAAATGTTTGGTGTCCGTGGTTATTGCCTATATTCTGTTTCACTCTCATAAAGAAATACTGAAGAAGTTCGATTTCTTTGCCTATATAAATGTTAAGACCAGTGAGAGGCACTCACGAAAAAGAGAAATTTAAACCATGTGAAATAAATGTTGAATTTAGAATGTTTCACATTAGAAATTAAAAATTATCATCAGTGTTAGAAATCTGTGTATTAAAAGCTTGAGGTGGTAAGTATTAAGCAACTGGAGATGTCATAAGTTAGTTTTAATTTAATAATCCTGCCACCGTGTTTTCTCTGGGTTAAAAAGTATAATGAAATCAGAAAATTGTATTTAAATCAAAATATTCATTATAAATGTTCATGGGTAAAGATGACACTATTTTGGTGATAGAATTTTATATTCACTTCCTAAATATTTCCGTGGAGTTAGAAATCTTGAAACTGATTTTTTCATGTATATAAAAGTTATACAATCAGTCCTAAGAATTTTTTTTTTCCTGGTGGTAAATTCAGCTACAATACAGGCATGAGCTATTTCTTGAGCTACTTTTCTCTTCAATTCATGTTTGATCATACATTAATGGGAAATTCTGATAAAGGAGAAGCAACAGACACAAAGAAATGGTATAAAATGAGCCTATACTCTAGTTGAAGAGACAGATACAAAGAAGGAATGGGGATAAGGTTGAAAAGAGGGAGGAAGGAAAATGTGGGAGGGAGGAGAGGAGGAGGAAAAAAACACTCACTGTTGGATACTTCAATTGCATTATTTTACTTAATCCTCCCAGAAGCTCTATTATTATTAAGATGCCTACTTAATTTACTATCCAAACAGAACCACTTTTGAGAGCAAAAGCAATCACTATTTGTAATTAATTCGAGACCACATGTGAAAACTGGAGCTGTCTCAGGCAAACCACAATATATGGTCCCCCTATTTATTATCTTAATTTGATGCTGTAAAAACATGAGATAGCGAGAGTTTATTTAGCTATTCAGGCCCCAGTGACTTAATGGTGAAACTAAGCTTTCCATCAGTACCCTTCCCAAAGCCTTGGCTCTCTCGATTCTACAAATCTTATAAACATAAAAAATACTCTCAGTCTTGGAGAGAATGTCTTTTCAGTTTGATTAGTGGAGAAGTAGATAGAATGCCCCATGTTCACATTCAAGGGCTCTCACTTTTACTCGGTGGTTCTGGTGTAGGAAGCAGTGATCTATATTTTCATAAATATTCATATTTAAAAATTACAGCTTTAATATGGTGCCCAATTGTGTTCTGCTGCATTGCACGTGTAACTACGAAGTACCTGGCCCCACCTCTTTCCATCTCTTTTTCTTGCAGTTTCTTCTTTTAAATGTGTGTAAATAAACAAAACCTATTCATAAGGATTAAAGAAGTTAATATGCAGCTTTAATGTACTTTACATAGTACATGTGCAATAAGGATTAGCTGCTGTCCACACTAAAATCATCACCATAGGCCATAAAGAGTAATACAACTGTACCACCTGGAAAAAGTCTTGGAACTGGCTGATGCAGCCTGGGCAGGAAAATGCAGAAAAGCAAACTGAGGACTTGTGAATTTGAAGATTTAACAAGGAAGTAACAGATAGGTATGCTTTGCACCCAGAGACTTAGGGGTTTTCTTATTACTTAAATCTGATAAATTCGGTTGCTGGCATCTATTTACTTGCTCTGACTGACAGGAAATGTCACAAAAGGAATTTTTCTCCTATTTTTGCGGGAGGGCTGGAAAGTGGAAATGGGAGAACTTACTCATTACCTGACTTGTCTGTTTCAGAACCTAAGAGTTTTATTACATCATAGGTAAAATCTCACATCTGAATTGTGGATTATATGATGCCAAAACATCCAAGCCACTTCTCCAGGATTTGAATTAAAAAAAAAAGGACTCTTAGGTGAGCTACAAAGTGCACAGATGAATACTGACAAATATTTTAAATATTTATAAGTCCCATGGTCTTTAGATATTGTTAATAACATTGGTAAGATTAAGCACAATATCTTTTAATACCATTTCAGTTTTAAACGTTATTTACTATGGTTCACAAAATAATTTAAAACTAAAAGTCAGATTTCTTAAAGACCTACAGAAGTTGTAGCTCAAAAGCTTAGTTCTTTTGCAAATCAGGCAGCGGGGCCATGGAGCAACCAGGCTGCAATCTTGTGCCCTTTGCCACATGGTGAAAAGGACCAAATAAGTCAGCAAAACCTTCAGCATCACTTAAAAAAAGATTCATGCTTTCATTAACAAAGCATAATGTGACAGTAATAGCGACGACAAATTATTCTAAAATTGTGGTAACTATTTTTTGTTTGCTTACATCTGCCTACCTGGAGTCTAGTGAAACTATTCCCTTCTCATTGGAGAAGCTGGAGCTTGCATTCACTCACTGAGCTTGCATTCAAAGGGATTCAGCTGTGCGTTAGCCTCTAAGCATCCATATCTGACATCTGTAGGCTCTTTGGAATACTTTTAAGCAAGATGTGTAACTGTATATGAGTGTTTAATTGTAAAAGACAAAAACAAACAAAAACACAAAGCTTTTCAAAATAGTGTAAAGTGAATAAATTTTAATATTCAGATTTTACCTAAATATGCCTGTAGGAATAGAATCTTGTATGGATAAAAATAACTCTAATGATATACAAAAGTTAACTCATTACCTCTATTTAAGGAATAATGAAAATGCCTTCTAGGGGTGCCTGGGTGGCTCAGTTGGTTAGGTGTCCGACTTCGGCTGAGGTCATAATCTCACAGTTCATGAGTTCAAGCCATGTGCTGACAGCTCACAGCCTGGAGCCTGCTTCTGATTCTGTTGTCTCCCTCTCTTTCTGCCTCTCCCCTGCTCGAACTCTGTCTCTCCCTCTCTTGCAAAAATAAATAAACACTAAAACATATTTAAAAAGAAAGAAAGAAAATGCCTTCTAAATTGTTTCATCACAGTAAACCAGTGATTTTCAAATTATTCACTGTAGATGATTTAGAATCTACCAGATTACTTGTTTGAAATTCAGATATCTGGGTCCAAGCTATGTCACTTGAAACAGAACTTCCATCACAGGGACAAAGGATCTCAAGGGATTGTTAGGGCAAATAAGATTTAAGAACTATTGGGAGCACTGTGGTGAATACAACTCAAGTCATCATCTGCATGCCTTATCGTCAGGAAATAGTTCTCTCTTGCTTGTTTTTATTGAAGTAGACAAAGGAGTCATTTGGGAATTAAAGTAGAAGTGTTTGTTCCACTTAAGTAAAAAGCTAGTTTTATTATAGCTTAGCTTGATTTTCAAAAATAGATATAGAGCCATCAAATATGATGACTATTTTTATCACTCATGCCTACAATTTTTATGAGACCCAGGTAATAAAAGTTCTTTGTGTAATATTTCCAAACTCTTAGATTTACAATTTCTTTATTTTATGCTTTTTAAATATCCCCCCCAAGTGAGGAGTTCTACACACACACACACGCACATATACACATACAGAGATACACATATAAAAACATGTCTACATACATAAATTAGGAATATGGGTAATATATAACTGTCACATATTATGCATCCCACAATACCAAAGACCTATTTGTCTATTTTTCAATCTGCATTCATATCTTTGGGAGGTACTGATATAAAAAGTCATGTATTTATAGATAGCATCTACATAATTTTTGATTAAATATGAATAATATATAAAACATTACTTCTGAAATTTACATTTCTTACTGTAGAGGCCTCTGGGAAATAAGCCCCTTAGAGCCCTAGACTAGGGAAAATTTTTGTCAGAAAATGCTCTAAAAGTGTTATCTAGTTGAAATTACTTAAATATTAGTAAAAATTCAATTGTGGGAATTAAAACATGTTCTAACATTGATACTGAATCAGCACCAGTACTAAATTTGAGAAACATAAACAAACATGACTTTATGTCGACCCATTAATATATTGTTGCTTTCTTGTATTACTATTTAAATCCTTCACCTGTTTTCAAGAAGCCTCAACTTGTATTTATAGTGAAAGCTTCTGTACTAAATAATATGTTATTATACTGTTAACCTTGCAAACCAAAGTGACCCAACCACCCTCTCAATCCCAAATATTGGAAAGAGGCTGACGTTATCCTCATTTAAGCAGCGGATTTCACATAAGACCCATTATTTTGACCATACTTCTTCCAGTACATTTTTCAGAGTACTTGTCACCATTTTCTCTTTCGCATTCCTACACCTAAGATAACATATTGGAGATAGTGCTAAAAGCAGAAATTTGGCCTTTGTTTCACCTTTACAGAGAAAACTTAGGAACATGCTATGGTGTTATCCATTATTTGCACTTGACCTGCAGGTAGGAAGTGGGCCAGTTGTCGGAGTCTCCACATAAGTTGGGATGTGAGAGTTCTATACAATTCATGTCTGGCAGTGACAGGGTGGGTTGTGAAAACAATGAAGTGTTCCTCAATGTTTCCATATTCACACACACACTGGGCAGCCGAAGGCCTTTTCTGCACTCAAAGGCCAGGAAATATTTTCTCTGTGGTGTTACTTAATGATTCTGAGATTCTATCTATCTATCTATCTATCTATCATCTATCTACCTATCATCTATCTATCTTTCTATATACCTATCTGCTTTAGATAGTTCTATAAAAATTGATGTCTACAAAATATACACAAAGTCATGAACTGTCATATTGTATACATGTATACTTTCAGATTGTATATTATTTGCATAAATAAACTTAAATCATAGAATTTGTATGTTTGATTTACCTCATTCAGCCCCATGACAATCCCCTTGGAAACCTGGAAGAATGTAAAGGTATATTTTCTAGGGGTGGATCTGAGTTAACTGTCAAAATTCAATTAGCTTTTAGCCCTTTATTTTTAAAGGCTTATTAAATTTTTAACAAGAAAATTTTACTCTAGAAGCTTACAGTTTTCCAAGTTAAGGATGCTAAATGGTAAAGAAAAATAGATTTTGTTCCCCCAAGTGGTTATAATTGGGTTTATGTTGATTCTAATGAAAAT
This sequence comes from Lynx canadensis, assembly GCF_007474595.2. Taxonomy (NCBI): domain Eukaryota; kingdom Metazoa; phylum Chordata; class Mammalia; order Carnivora; family Felidae; genus Lynx; species Lynx canadensis. The sequence goes on along the minus strand of NC_044303.2, from coordinate 222,653,324 downwards.
CTTTATAAATTACATATTGTAATAAACATGTATTTAACAATAAACAATCCTATATTATACATTTCAAAATAATAAAAGAAACAGTCTTAATTTGGATGCCAGAAAAGTAATAACAGGATGAAAAAATGAAATATATTTTAACTAAACATAAATATTTTAAACTAAATAAATGTATAGTTATCAGCATTTGTTTTTTTTTAATAACTCATAACTGACCTTGGCAGTCTATAGTCTTTTTATATCATGAACGTATAATAGAAATATATATACATATTTTTTATCCATAGATCTGTAGTCATTGCCTTATAGTTCATGTAAACAAGATCAAACATTATTCATTGTGCAGTAGACATTTTGGCTGATGTATTTAATACTTTAATTTTACTTACATTGTTTTTTGTTAATTTGAGGACAATAACAACTTTTCCTGGGTGAAGTCTAGTATTTGCAAATATGTTATTCATTAAATTAACTAACTATATATATGGATACAACTCTATATTTTATATAGTAATTATTGTTCAAATAATGTTTTATTGACTATTATCCAAATCAAAATACTTATAGCTATCAACAGTCAATATAAACATGTTTGGTAGGTATCTTATTAAAATAGAATTTCTTTAAAATAGTTTTACCTACTTTTAAGAATTTTTCTTAGAACAATTATTAATGTCCTATTTTCTACATTTGAACTTATTTACCTTACACAGAGTTCTCTTACTCAAAAGAAAGAAGAAGAAAATACCTCTTTACATTTCCTATAAATGAAGTATCTCTTTCATCCAATGTTCTGTATGGACTGCTTTATTTCACTAAGGTTGATCTCACATTCATTACAAAATTATTATACAGAAGAAAGAGACCAAGTGGGAGAAGCATGAATATTTTGCCTAATGTGAATTAACCACATCACTTAATTGATTTGATCTCATAATGTATTATTTAGATCAGCTTGTTAGATGGTTTTGTCATTTAAAATTCAAGTAATGGAAACCATCAGCATTTTCCTGTAGATTATTTTAACAGATAGAGATCTTTTGCACATATTCTTGGTTATGGTAGATGGTAGTTTTATAAGTATATGGAAACAATTTTGCAAAGAAAATATTTTGTCTTTATACGACTACAGGTACAGCTCTTTTAACATGTCAGGTATGATTTCCATTTCCATATTTGTTTTGGATAGTTTTCCAGGTTATCTATAGGACATTTTAAATCACACACAGGTATCAAAGGCAGATTGTCTTTCAAGAGGGAGAATGTAAACGAGAGACCTGAAGTCACTACGTAAGATGAAGTTTTGGTTCTCTCACCTAGTGGCTGCATGATCTTGAACAAGTTGTTAAATTTTAAAAACTTAACTTATAGCAACTTTTCTTAATAATGTGCCTTGCTACTTTATTTCTAAAATTGAGAAAATACTATAAAGTCATTATAAAAGTAAGAAGGGAATATATATGCAAATCACTGTGCACAGTAGATGACACACAGTAATTTACTAGTCAATATCATTGTCGCCATCATCATATCATATTGGCAGGAAGTTCTGATATCTCAGGAACCATGTATTTTTCAACAATAAACAAGCAAACTGCTTACACATGCATGATACAAATGCGTGTGTCATTCCATTTTTTTTTCACTCTAACAGATTTAGAGAAGGAAATGGATGGAAATGGGTACCTAACAGTGTCACATATGCATACGTACACACACAAAGTCCAAACAGATTATGATTAAATTTTAAGAAATTATCTTCTGAAATTTTTAAACGATGAGAAATTGTAGCTCATTAAATTCATTGAATGAAGTTGTTGTTCTTATTTTTTCAGAATAATTGCTTATCAGGCATGAAGAAATGCAGCTAGTTGTGGGGATTTTCTTTTAAGTTATTTATGTATAGAATATATATATATAAATATTTTTTACTTTTAAGGTTGAAAAGATTATCATTTCAGTTTTTAATGTTATGTCACACTTGCAGCTTAATTGCTGCACGTGAGAAATATTCTTGCAAAAAGAGCATTGACTTCTAAATAAATGGCTTTTCTGTTTAGACCTGTATTCTGTCTTTTCCTCTCAAGGATGTAATTCGAAATGACAATACAGTAAAAAGGGCTTGACACAATGGCATGTAAAATTTCAAGGGGATTAATTTCTTATTCATGCAAAATCTGAAAACCCTTTTCTTTCTCATGATTCAAAAATATCTCTCACTCATTATACTTTGAGACTATAGTTCAAAAATGCATGTAATACAAGTAGAAAATAATTTTATCATGGTGACCTGTTCGGTATATTTCTTTTGCCCTCTTGTTTCTCTGTGCAGGAATGGTGACAATTCAACATATGTCATGTGACTTTTTTGCAAGTGTTTAAAAAAGTATGGTTTTAGAGGGCAGGTAAAAGAAAAGAATAACTTTTCATTTTAACATTATGTTAAACTAGAAGGAGTCTGAACTTCTGAGAAAAAAATCTCTACTTAAATTGCTGATCTCAAGCAAGTTATTTAACCTTCCTACACCTCAGTTGTTGTTGTTTTTAACAGTCAATGTGGAAAATACAGAACTGTTGTTGTGAATAGGGAATAAGATAAAGTTCCTGACATGACATACAAATATTCTGAAAATTCTAGTGAACTTATCCCCCACATTCCTTGCTGGTTGTCTTCAGACCTACATATTCAACTTTGAATAAATCCCAAGCAAACATATTGCTTTATCCAGGTTCTCTTTTCACTGGGTAAGTTCTAGAAGTGATCGTCCTGTTTCAGCAGGACCTGAGCACACTATCTTGGCTTCCTAAGCCTAATCTAGCCTCTTTTTCATGGAGATATTTTTATTTCCCTGTACCCCAGCCTATTTATCTGGATTCCTGCCCAATTTTTTACAAATCACCCTTCATCCATACCAGCAGAAATCGTATCCTCCACTGGCTGGGTTTTATATCCTTCATCTGAAGAGCATCATTATAATCCTCATGAATGAGAATATTGATGCTGCCTAGGAATATCTTTGCTACTTCCTATTCGCTAGAAGGAACATATTTTAAATGCACAAAACACAAAACAGGAAGGGCCCACGTTCACAGTGATGCCATTTATATAGAAGTAGAGTAGTCTCCCAAACTATCCCCCTCATTTAGCTACTACAGCTTGTCACATGTCAGAAGTAAAAATAAAGAAATAAAAGAAATAAAAATAAAAATAATCAGTACTTTTCAAGTTGGAAATATATTCTTTATTAATGTCAAATATTAAAGAATCAAATGCACTATTTCTTTCTTCTCCTTTAATATTTATGTTTTATCTGTTTCCCTTAATAGCAAAGTAAGGAAAAGTGTTGCCATAAGACTGTGTTATTAATTATAGCACATTACATACTCACCATTTGTCACAGACATTTCATTTGCTTAAGTATGATGACTTCTAATTGCCACTCATGACATTTGCCATTGGACCTTCTGAGCACTAAGTGAAATATTTCCATGCGAAAATATATGTTAATGATATTAACACAAAATGATAAAGTAGTAAAATATGAAAATGAATTCAGCTAAAGGAATAAAATATCCATTTAGTTAAATATTCTCAGTGTTTTATACTTTGGTAGATGAACTCAAACTCTCCTACTGGGATTGAAAGAGGAAAATCATTTTGTTTTGGTTTTATAAACTGTTCACTCAAATGAGTATCTAGGGATTTAATCAAGTTCCTTGTGTAACCAGTGACAGAGACTTTCAGTTTTTGTATTCTAAGTCTTAAGAACACTGAACTAATCCTTGAAAATGCACCAGAAATCGAACAGGTACTGATTGGTGTTAAATGTAATACTGTAGAAGAAAACTAGATGTAACACAAGTGAGAAGTATTCATTTTCAATAAGAAGCACAGAGTTGCAGAGAAAATACAGGTGTGAAACATTCTATTATCATAGAAACTGTAGCAATTTTCACCTATTGCAAAACTAAAATAAGACTAAAGTAATGTAAATAGCGTCACTGGAATATCATCTGATACTTACATGAAAGCATATGGAAATGATTCAAATATAATAGGTAAGGAGAAGGCAGAGAATTCTGAGGCAAATTGCATAATAGAGCAAATAATATGGTGTCACATTTGTCATAAATACGAGTCTTAAATCAAAATGGAATATTCATATTTATATTACTTTTTCAGGTAAAAAAATTAGAGCAAGATTCCAATCTGTCGTGAATATTTTACTTTAACAGGAATCAACAACATAAGACTCATTGTTCAATTACTGACTTGTATTATTTTATATTAAAGTCATACTGAGCATGATTCAAATGGAAAATGAAACTCTTAAGTCATTTAATTTTTATCTATTGGCTTCTATTTCCTAAAGACGAAAAATATCTGAAAAATTATTATAATTTCTGCAACATTCAATGAAATGTGAGAATTGTTTTTTAAACTGCACCAATTTAAACTCAATAGAAAGAACGTACTTTTGGGGAATCGAGGTGGATTGTCATTGACATCAGTGAGGGTGATGTTGACTATCGTCGTTCCGGCTAACCCTCCCAGTTGTCCACCCATATCCTTGGCTTGGATGAGGACTTGGTATTGTTCTTTGACTTCCCTGTCCATGTTTGGCAAAGCTGTTCTAATAACACCTTAAGGGAAAACAGTAATAAAAGATAAATATTACAAACACTGTGTTTTCTGAGAAATGATAGTCTGCAACAAGAAAATGATTTTATCTAGATTCAGGAGTAAAGACATGCCAACAAACCTACATATCTCTTAAAAAGTGAAATACTCAAAATGTTCAATGGTTAGAATATAATTAAATATATTATGGTAACAGCCATTTAATGAAATGCTATACAACATTGTGAATATGGTTAAAGAACAATGTATCAGCTCTAAAAGATGGTCATCATTCATTAACTCAACCAAATAAGACATGATTTACTTAGAAGGATTCTATCTTTAAAAGAGAATGAAAGTGTTAGACAATTTAGACAAATATACATATACATATATATATTAAATAATATATATACATATACATATTAATATATATATATTAAAAAATTAAGTGGTTACACTAAGTGTGATGTAAATAAAGCTAATTTCTTCTCCATTCTTCTCTTTATTTTCTAAAATAAATTTGTTACTTTACTTTTTAAGCACACAAAGTATCTCCTCCCATTTATTTTTCATCTCTCAGGATTCCTCTTAATTATTTCAGCCACAGATTTTTTTCACTTAGATCTCATTAAGCTTTGCCACTGCAGGGACCTTATCTCCCTTGTCAACAAGTTACTCCAGTCTCTGCCATTTAGAAGGAGCTCAATAAGAATGTGTCAAACAGCTGACTAGTTGAATGACTGGCTGAATGAATGAATGAATGAATATATAAATAATTAAGTTTACAATTGTGAATCATGCAGTATATATGCCTATTTACGTACCCTACTCATTTTCTGCCCTTCTATCCAAGTATAGAACTAATTTATATTTATATTTATTCATAGTGAAATAACTAAAACCTTCTGGATTTGTTGCAAGTAAAATTATGAATAAATTTTATACCAAATTCCAGTGTATAGCCAATGGTTTTTGGGAGAGACTGAAGAGCATTTGTCTTAAATCCAAGTGTCTTTGATAGTGGTGTTTCTTAAATAAAGTAGCATATATGAATAACAAATATAATATCAAGCACCAAAACGAAGTCTAGCATCCAAATCATAAACTGAATATACATCCACATTTTATCTGTTCTTGCCACTATTGACTTACAAAATGCTTTGCTCTGTTGCTAATTTAAACTTAACTACAATCTAGGATTTTTTCTGACCCTTGGCAGGAAATGGTTGCAAAACAAGCAAGTTCCATTTTTTTGCTACTGCTGTTTATTCATGCATGAGTACTGACACTCTATTATTTCAATCTGTATTTCCCCTCTTCAGCTCAGATTCTTGATGTTTCAATTCCAAGTCTCTTAACTTGGATTCTTCATCTCTGCCATCTCAGTGGCCTGGTTGCACATGCTTTCAGTTACAAGACTTCTGCCTGCCTTATAATGCTTATATTTTCTAGATAAATGCCTAGGTTTAATTCATATGCATGCTGTATTGTCCTGTTTTTGACCAGATGTCTCTTTACTCAGTTCATTTACAATATGAAAATTATATATATATATATATGCAATTATGTATATTTGTATATAATTTTTACTTTACTCAATTCATTTCTAATATGAAAATTTCTAATATGAAAATGTATAAATATAAATATTATACTTTATATTATATGTATATATATTGTACATAGATACATTAAGATGCTATGATAAAGAGGTCAAATAGGTATTTTCACACTTATTTAAAACTAGGTTGGTTTGTTTTCTGGTGATTTGTTACAGTTATCACCCAGACATCAAACTGCCCTGCCCTCCTGCTCCATCCTGTGTCTGACAGGTGACCCTTCTGTTCCTTAGCCCTCCTTTACTGTAATGCCGCTCACCTGGAAGACATCTGCTAGAATTTAGAGAGAGGAAAGGGTCGCATATGTAGTTCCAAAGAAAACCACTGATGACCATGAGCCCACCACCATTTCCATTTAAGAACCACTGTCTCAGAGAAATAAAATAGGACATTTGTAGAATTTTTTCAGAGTTGAATCTGGGAAATCAGGCAGACGACAAGTTTCAAATGTGAGAAGAGAATCTTAAAGCATTGTGGTCTATCGTAAAAGCCTGGTGAAAAATAGTCTCCTTTCCAAGAAGCTACTCTTTTTTATGGACCACCCATTATGTACCAAATGCCTAATATTCAAAGCCAAACAGACAAAAATGGATTCTATGATCTTGAGCAAGGAGGAACCTTGCCAAGGACTGAGCTTAAGTGCTTCTATAGTAGAATGTAACCAGCAAACGGAAATGCTGCATTCTGTTATTTTGACTCTTAAGTTTAAGTTCATGTGTCCATCTTTATTTTTTAGTATTTGTATATAAAGTTACAGCCTTGTCTGATAATAACTGAAGCCTAAAAAATGCATTTTGCAGGATAGCATAAATATTCCACAGCAATAATGCCACGAAATTTAATTAGTTAGCTATAATTCTGAAGTAAATCCTATTTATTAGGGAAAAAAAGAATGCAGGGGTAAATATACCTTGAATTTTGGTATGATTTAAATGTCTTGTACCTGATGAACTTTCCAGCATACATAATTGAGACGAATTAGAATAAATGCAAAAAGGAGAAAACTTCTTCTAGTGGGATTTTATTTCTGCCAATATGAATATAAATATATGGTTGAAAGAGTTATAAACTTAAAATAATATATCAAAGGACACTAGTCCGCCAAGGAACATATTCATCCCCTGCAAAGACGCTCATGTTGTCTGTAAGCCCCTTAATCTCAATGGATTTCAGCTTGCTTTGCAAAAATGGGTTAAATCTTCTGAGAGCATTTTGAGATGAAATAATGCAAGACTCTATATGAAGAACCATTAAATATGACATGTGATAATCCAGTATATGGCTTTACATGAACTATACTGTGAATTGAGGACTGCGCTGCAGACTGAGACATGGGACGCCTGATTCAGTCACCGTTTGTACTAAAATGTATGTTTCATTCAGTCACCATTACCAAGTTTAACAGGATAATGGTGAACACTCTTCCATTTGTCGCTCTAGATCAACTTTATATACTTTTTCTAGACTTCTCTCTGCTTCCCAGCTTTTGGTTGTAATAGGCCAACTGACAAGAGATTGAATGTGTAAGGAGAACGAGGTTGGGTTTTTCTTTGCGTGGATACACCCACATTAACAGAAGACCATGGGGGAGGGGAAGGGAAAAAAAAAACAAAAAACAAAACAAAAGTTAGAGAGGGAGGGAGCCAAAACATAAGAGACTCTTAAAAACTGAGAATAAACTGAGAACTGATGAGGAGTGGGAGGGAGGGGTAAGTGGGCGATGGGCATTGAGGAGGGTACCTGTTGGGATGAGCACTGGGTGTTGTATGGAAACCAATTTGACAATAAATTTCATATTAAAAAATAAATAAAAATAAATAAATAAAAAAGATACACTCTCTGTACAAGGTTCTTTCATGGAATGTACACTTAATGGGTCTATGTTTGTGGGATACCGAGGAGACCATAAAGAAGTACTCACATAATTAAGTTAATTTCAGATGGTGATTTGTGTTATGAGGAAAGTGAAATCAAGTGCCTTTGAAAGTAGTGTCAGAAAAGTTCTCTCTGAGAAAAGGCTTTACAGTTGCAAACTCAGAGAACTGGAGGAGGCAGACCTGGAAAGATCACAAGAAGGAGCATCCCAGGGAAGGAAGCAGGAAAGTACTTTGTAGAAGCAGGCATGGTCCCTCAAAGCATACAGAAGAGTCGATGTGGCTGCACATCAGAAGAGTCGATTTATGCTGCTACGGGGGAAGGACAGGGCAAAATAAAACCACAGAGGGGACAAGAAGAAGTAACATGGTGGCTTCAAAGATAAATAAACCCTCTGGAATGCATCTGGCAGATCAACAAGTGGGATCAAGCTAAAACGCTTCCACACAGCAAAAGATACCATCAACAAAATGAAAAGGCAATCTGTGGAATGAGAGAAAATATTTGCAAACCACCTGATAAGGGGTTAATATTCAAAATATACAAGAATTCATACAACTCAGTAACAAAAAGCAAACAAGCTGACTTGAAAACGGGCAGAGGAACTCAACATTTTCCAAAGAAGTTATACAAATGTCCAACAAGTCCACGAAAATGTGCTCAACATCAACAATCATCAGAGACATGAAAATCAAAGGATTACCTCCTCACACTTGTTAGAATGACTGTCCTCAAAAAGGCAAGAGATAACCAATATTGTCAGGGTGTGAAGGAAAGGGAATACTGGGGGCATAAATTAGTGCAGCTACTGTGAAAAACTGTGTGGGGGTTCCTCAAAGAATTAAAAATAGCACTACCATCTTTTCCAAGGATATCACTTTTGTGTATATATCCAGAGAAAATGAAAATAGGATCTCAAAGAGGTACTGGCACCTTCATGGTCACTAACATTATTTACAAAAAGCCAAGATAAAACAACCTAAACATCCATTAACAGATGATTGGATAACAAATATCATACACACACACACACACACAGGAATATTATTTAGTGAGGAGAGTGAAGGCATGGATGAACATTGAGGGCATTATGCTAAGTAAAATAAGAAAGGCACGGAAAGAGAAATGCTCTACAGTATTATTTATAGGTAGGATCTAAAACAGTTGAACTCATCTAAACAAAGTAAAGTGGTGGTTTCCAGGACCTGTGGGATGGGGGAAATGGGAGACGTTTGTCGAAGGCACAAATTTCCAGTTATGCGATGGATACCTCCTGGGGATCTCATGTACAGCATGATGATTATAGTTAATATTACTCTGTTATATACTTGAAAGTTGCTGAGAGAGTAGCTCTTAAAAGTTCTTACCGCAGAAAAGAACAGGATGGAGGTGTTGGCCAACACTATGGTGGTGATCATTTGGCAATATTTAAGTATATCAAATCAACACATTGTATATCTTAAATTTCTACAATGTTGTACATCAAATATATCCCAATAAGGCTGGAAAAAATGTTAATTATTACTTTGCGACTATTGAGAGAGAGAACGAGGAACAATGGATGAATGGCTCAATTTTACACTTACTGAGGATTAGAGTCCAAAGAAGTCCTGGGCCATTTATTCTGTTCGTAAAAGGGAAGTCATGGCAGTGAGGTCAGAGCATGAACCATACAACCCTGCCCAAACTAAACTCCAACTCACTCAGAGTGAAAACTTCTCCGCCTTTCCACTTAACTCTCTGATCTTCTCTTCCACAACTCTCTTCTTTGGTCACTAGATTTCTGGTCACACTGCCTTCCATCTGTGGGGAATGTTCTTCCTGTGGTTTACTCATAAGCAGCTCCTGTCTTTCCTTCACGTCTTTTCTCAAAGTCATCTCCATAGGACTTTGTTGGCCATTCTATCTAGAATTCTATATTGACTTAGTTTCCTATTGCTTCTGTAATAAATTGCCACAGACTAAGTGCCCTAAAAACAGCACGAACTTACTGTCTTACAATGAGGGAGGACCAAAGTCCAACATGGGTCTTGAGGACCAAAATCAAGGGTGTGGGCAGGAAGCATTTCTTTCTGAAGGCTTTTTTATCTTCTGAAAGATGTCTTACTTTTCTGCATCTTCAAATCTTTCTTGGACTTTGACTTGCCCACCTTCCTTTTACACTTTTAGGAACACATGTAATTAAATTGGGTCTACATAGACAATACAGGATAATCTCCACACCTTATCTGCAGGTGAGAAAACAACCTTAATTCCATCTGCAACTTTAATTGTCTTCGTTAAACATAACATAACATAATCGTAACATAACATAATCACAGGTCCCAAGGATTAGGACATAGACATACTTGGAAGATTACTATTCTGCATACCACATATAACCTTACCCAGCATCTCCTATGCTCTTTATCTACTTTATCATTTTCTCCTTAGCCTTTACTGCTATTCAAAACTTTGTAGTATAGTTTTCTTACTTAATTGTGTTTGTTCTGTGTTTTCCCAAATAAAATGTGTATTCCTGAAGGTGGGAATTTTGTCTTTATTTTTTTCTTCCCTGTAGGATACCTGAGTCTAGGTCAATGTGAAGCATATGGTGGGCACACAAAATATTAATAAAAGTCATAAGTGAATGTATAATAATAAGCTTGGTAACACAGGGAAAATTCCCATACATCCTTCAATGACCTAGTATTCTTGGTCATTATTGATGGTTGAGCATGAGAATACTCATGATATAATTCTGAATGAGATGGACTAGTTAGTATAGATCTATGTTTATTATAGCAGCTATGTTACGAAAAAAATCTGATTAAATGTTATTTTTGCACCTGAAAATGATCTCTTTGGAGATCACAGACTCTAGTGTTGGCCATGTCCTGATTAACCTTTTAACACATGAATTTGAAGGAAACATTGGCAAATATATTTTAATCCTCAATTCTTTTAGGAACTGCTAATAGATGGTAGAATAGAAAAAATAATTATGGTTAGAAATGGGAACTTTAACTTCAGCAGTGACAATGTAAAATTTCTTTTTTTTTTCCAATTCCACAACTAAATGATATTTAAAAACAGTTGTACAAGACCTGCTTTTGCAGCAGTTTATATGAAAAGTTACTGAGTTGCTTTTCATTACAGTCTTAAATCAGTCTAAAATGTGAATTGGTTTTTTTAAAAACTAGTGCAATCTTTAAAAGTAGTAACAAAAATGTTGTATCCATCACTACACAGATGAGGTGTATAATTAAAAAAATTGTTGCCAATAATCCAATAATGTATTTTGAGCTCAAGAACTTTATGTATATTTTATCACTACAGAGACGAGGTGTATAATTTTTTTTTAAAAAATGTTGCCAATAATCCAATGACGTATTTTGATCTCAAGAAGAGTCATCAGGTAATCTTCAGTAGGAAGAACATTTAGAGACCATCTTCCCACCAATAGCACACTTTAACTATTGTTTAGGAATCAGACACCACTTCCCAGAGCCTCTGTCCTCAAGAAGTTTGCCCTCAGTCCATCCCGGAGCCCAGCAGTCAGACTATGGATCAGAGAATTTTATCCTACGAAACCCAAGTCTAATTGTCTAAGGACCCGATGACCTCCCCCCAGTAGCTGGGGATCCATTTGAGGATGTAACTGTTTCATCTTGGTTTCTGAATAGCAAAACACTGTGAGGCCACTGGTTATACACAAACATGCATGACGTGAATAGTCATCTCCAGCATCACTAGCTCATTGCTCATCATCTACTTTCACCCTTCCAGTAATGGGAAGAGCTCGCAATCTCATGAAGCACTCCTCTTATTTATAGACAAGTATTGACATCTTTTTTTATGCATATGAAACCACACCAAAATTCTTTCTTCCTGTAACTCACACCAGCCATTGATAGCCAGTTTCCTCTCAAGCAGCACAGAACACAGCCGGTTTCTCTCCTACATAACAGCTCTACAACTTACTAAAGGCATGTATCACATGTCCCCGGAGTATTTTCCTTTCAAGGCCAAACATCCTCAGTTCTACCTGCTGATGTGTGCAATCCATGATTTCTAAAATAAGGCAAGTGAAGTTCACACAGAGTTCTTGGGAAGTGAGATGATGCAGAATACAAGGGAACCATTCACTGGGGCACATTTTGAGACATGTCGTTTTACTACTTATATGCAAAATATTACAAAATAGGTAATATGTGATATAATTGCTTCCTAATTGTCTATTTCCATGACACATTTTTCTCCCTTATATTTATCAGCACCTATTGCTTTCCTTGCTCTCAACAGGTCCACAATCAGACTTCGTCTTCGTGCAAAACATATTAAAGGCATGATGACTTTGTGTAGGTAGACACTCTTATTTTCCCCTTGAAGAAAGAAGATACTCTATCTTTGTTTCATCGGGCACCTCAGTGCTCAGGTGTCTGAATCCTTAAAGACTTTATGCTGAAAAAATATCAAAGGCATTTCAAACCACGAAACATTGTAAATATTTATATACTAGTATCAAGAATTAGCTCAAAATATAGTCTAACCCATGCTTCGATTATACTATGGGGCTTTAAAACACTAACACATTTTTGAAGACCTATAAGAATAAACATCAGTCAGAATATGTAAGGAGGTTTCACTTAGGACATAGAGGCTTGCAGATTACAATTATTGAATCAAAGGTGATAGACTCAAAGAGTAAAAATCTTGAGAAAGTGTCAATTCTCTCAGCAACACTTATTACAGAGCATGAAATATCAGAATTACAGAGCATGAAATATCAGAATGGTGAATAAAAGGGAAAAATCTATAGCTCATGTGTTCAACTCTAAGACCCACTCAATTGTTTTCATATGGATTCTAGAAATGCACATATAAATATGTAAAATAAAAACTTATACATTGTTTTTGACAATGCACATAAATGAAAACATAGTGATGGAAAAATTCTGGAAAAGGGTGGTAGCAATGCTTGCACAACAATGTGGATATTTTTAATGCCATTCAACTGTACCCTTAAAATGGTTAATGTGGTAAATTTTATGTTATGTATATTTTATCACAAGAAAAATTTAAGTTTATAGGTTTAAAAAGGTGAAGTCAATTAAATGATGATGCTTTCTCAGTTAGGTCTCAGATAATTTGGAAAATTATAGCACATCACCACCACATGATACACAAAATAGCAATATCTAGTTACCCAACTCAGATGAGTTTCTGAAATCATTTGGGGAACAATTTAAATACTTTAAAAGAATTTTAAAGGCAAATTAAGACATGAAGTCCATCACTTATACTAATATTTGTTTTCCTAAATAATCCTATTATCAACGCTATAGAAATATTTAGCATCCTTATTTCATGCACTTGATAAAATATTATAAAGCCTATGTTTAATGTTTCATAGATTAGGGATATTTTTCTAATGCACAAAAACATTAAGCATAAAAATGTACACAATGTAATATAACATGCTAATATGACAAACATTTTAATGATTTATAAATAGGTATAATGAATATTAATGTTTTTTAATGCTTTATAGATTTATCTACATTTGAAGTTTTTTAATATTTAATAATAATTTGAGGTATATGTATATGAATATATGTGAATTTTAATTCACAGTGAATAGTTTCATAGTTAAGCCCAATAATTGCAAAATTAGCCAATTTTAAAGAGAACTATTATTTCTGAGTCTATTTCATAGACCGCATCAATTTATATTGCTTATAAATAAGCTTGCTATACTCACTTGGGTAGAGATGCTTTAGAATGTTTGTCAAAAAGCGATATCACTAAGGTAATATTTTTTTTAATTTTCTTATTCCCAATGAATAATAAATGGTTATATTTATCTCTTCATAAATATTTAGGCACCAGAAGTTCTGATGAGACTCTTCCTTTAAAAATTATTTTAAAGTGTATTCTATACTCAAATGTGGAAAATTTTAGATAATATTAGTTTTTCATGCATTGTATTTAATAACAGCAAAAGGAATCATAAAAGGAAGCTATACGGCTGGAACAAATGGAGACTATTTCTGAGAAATTGCAATTATCCTTGATTCTTGATTTACTCTTATGTACCACAAGGTGATAAATTTGACAAAAAGTCTTCTTAATGGTCGCTGTGCATGAGCAACTAGTTATCATTCTATTAATGAAGGGCCTCATCATCCACTCTTTTCCTGCCTAGTGGTCTGAGGCATTGTTAGTATCAAGACTTCTGTCTCCAGTGAAAATCAATGCTTCAAAAAATCTATTTCATTGTTTATGCCAGAATTGTTTCACCTTTAGTTCTAACTAATAAGCATCACATAAGATAGAAATACATAGTTATTAAAGGCATACTATGAATATACAGGCTCTCCTATAAGGTAATACTTTCCAAAGGCTTTAGAATTCATCTAAAGTTGATATTGAACAAGTAAAGCCAAGGGGACAGAAACTGTTTTGACTCATATAATTATTGTCTGTTGAGTCGTAATTAATTTGACTATAATAATTCTATGCTTAATCCATGATCTCTACTTAAATTCATCGTTATATGATTTTACCATACTTTTTAGATACTCAGTACATCAATAGTTATTCCATCAATAATAATTTCTTTATCTTTCTTCTGCTACACTTATTCTGAGTATATAAATTTACCTACTCTGTCTATAGAGTTAATCACTACACCCTACTAAGTGTACTCTAATATCGAACCTCCCCTCCACCAATCTCTACATACCTTCTTTTCTCCTTTGTCCATCCCCTCTGACTCTGAGCAGTGCTTCTTGGAGGCTGAAGAGATCTAAGACACATACATTGCCCACACTAGTTTCTAGTTAGATTATTCATTATGGTAAATTTGGAAAATATGGGTAATCATAGAAGAAGTAACGCATGATGTGTTCATCTGATGAAAGGACTTATAATATTTTAGATAATTTTCCTTCAGTATTTGTCTATATGTTGAGGTATTTGTCTATAAATTGTCTTCACCCTTCTGGAATTTTATGCCATCATAAACTTCAATAAACAACTTCCCCAAATTCTTTCCTCAACAATGTTTCCCTGTTTTCTCTACAAATATATATGATTTCCCAGTTAAAAGCGCCTTAACACGGATACTGCCAAATATTGTATCCTCATTGCCAGACTTAATGAAAATAACTTACATTGTAGGTGTAATTTCTCCATCACGCATTCGCTCTTAACAATTGACTCCTCTGGCTTTGGGTCTCTGACCCTCTTTCCAAACCAAAAGAGCTTCTACGTCTTAAACTTTTCTAGATTCTTTTCAGCACTGATGTTCCCTTCTCAAAAGACTGATACTGTCCTTATTACAAACTACTCTTTTTTTAGGTTTATAAAAGGGAGCAACTTCCTGCCTTATTCCTATAACTTTTTGCTGACCTCTGTCCCTCTATGGCATCAACAAGGAGAGCAAGAAATGAGAAGACAGTAGGTTCAGTTGTAGAAAGTTTTTGCAGGTTCCGTTTCCACTTAATTGACTTTATGTTTC
The DNA here is from genome assembly GCF_007474595.2 of Lynx canadensis. Taxonomy (NCBI): domain Eukaryota; kingdom Metazoa; phylum Chordata; class Mammalia; order Carnivora; family Felidae; genus Lynx; species Lynx canadensis. Next base: position 222,637,702 of record NC_044303.2, on the reverse strand, counting down.
TAGGTGACATTAAAACATGGCTAATTTATTAATTAACCTATATCTAATTGGTATTTCAGATTTTAGCACACATTTATGGAGAAGTGTTAATTTTAAAATGTTTAGCTCCTTTGCATATAGCGTGTCTGAAATTAATTTATTTCAAATTGATACAGCTCTTTACAAATTTATTTAGAAATTTAAAAAGTAACATTAGTCAAGTATGTCAACAGTTCATTTCATTATTTTAACCTAATGTAATAAATAGTATTGAATTCAAAATGCAATATATTATAATGTAACATACAAGAGTTCATAAAATAGCTGTCACTGTGGAGTTCTATTTCAACTATGACATGGGACACCTACTTTGATCACTGGTCAGCATGGCTAAATCTCCTTAAAAAAATATCTAGCATACAAAAAACAGATTCTCTAGAACAGAGGGACCTCATTTTATTTCCAAGGGAATACAACAACTTCTGGTGCATAATATCCTGTCTTTTCTATACTTTCCAAAGATTCTTATACATTTGGCTCTGAAAACTTCCATTCAAATGTTTTGACCTAAAAATGAGAGTAGCTTCAAAAGTATTGACCAGAAGAATCGTGATCTGGGTGTTTAAAGTTTGTCAACCCTCTTCGTTTCCCTGCTAGAAGTAGAAGTCTATATTAATCCAAATCAAACATCCATAACCTCTAGTAAATATAGCAGTAGAAGCTCTGTGATCTTACCACATGTTGATAAGACCCAAAACTAACTATAATTGAACCCAATCAAGAAAACTTGAAATGAATAGCTACTTTAATTCCAGAAGAACCAAAAATCAAATATGCCTAGGCTTTTGAAAAATTAAAATAAAACACATAGAGAATCCTTATCTTGGTATTGGGACTTGACACATACATGTGAAATGCCTTATATTTACACAAAATTCAATCTAGAGGAAATAATTCTATGGCAGCAAGGTAAGATCCTATCTTCTTTTGCTTAATGTACAGCACATTGCATCTTTATTGCATTTTTAGAATAGGTAACTTCCCATGCCAAGATTTAATTAAAGTTTAAATATTTGAAAGGGGTGGTGATAATGTTGTCTCTAATAAAAAATTTACCTGTCTTGGGATCAATAGAGAAATAAGGTTGTCCCTGAAGAATGCTATAAACGACTCTGGCACTGTTTCCATAGGTCGGGTCATCCGCGTCGGTGGCCTTGACCTGGAGCACATATGCACCTGGAAAATAAGACAGTATGAATCTAGCATCTTTGTTTTACAGAGCGCAAGGTCATGTCTTTTATCTGTGGACTCCATTTTCCTCTAGAATTTGGCATTACTCAATGATTCTGTGAATATAGGCTGTCACTGGAAATGACGTAACTACTATAACCAAAATGGTGGGCAACAGTATAGCTCTCAGTGCAAATGATACATATTTTAAAAATCTATTTTAAAAGCTATATTCATTTCCAGTAGCAAGATGATTGAACTGAAAGTCATTATGATAGCTTTATTGATTTGTGCACCAGAGAAAACACGACACTGCTTACATTAGCTCATCTGCTTACTATAGATGCATTAATTTCATGATTAGGTTATCAATAGAAAAGCTAAAAGGTTTGACGGCTTACTGAACTCTAGAGGCTGTAAGTAACTTGCATTTCTATTTGAAATCAACAACTATGTACCAGCATGAGGAACACTTTAAGTTAGGACAGAGTATTTGAGAAACTGAGCAACCAAAAATAATTGCAATTAAGACAACAGGAGCACCCCGAGGCCTCAAGACTGAATTAACCTAAGGATTCAGTGACAAAGAAAACATTAAAGACAATCCAAATTATGTTGGAGATGGTTAGAAGGCTAGAAGGATGGTTAGATGGTTAGAAGGAAATCTCTCCTGAGCATAAAGAGAGTGATATGTACATCCAAAGTTATAAAAAGGACAGAATGTTCCTGTTCTTGGAGGCATTAACAGTAAATGCCCAATTTTGAAGAAAAAAAAAGGATTTCTCTTTTTCATTCAGATATTCATTCAGTCTTTTTCTTTAAGGCTGTACAACACTGGAGCAAACTAAATATTAAAAGATAGTCAAAAATTTAAAAATGATAACGTTCAGCACCCATCCGATACCAAACGGTTTATCTTAAGAATGCTTTGGTGAATAGTAGCTATATCAGGAGATGAATGATAGGTTTTCATTCACCGGTCTTTCCCAGGAAACTTCTAGAAGGAAAGTACACAAACATTTGTGATAGTCAAGAGCAGTAACATATTATCCCTCATCATCCATTATCACCATCATGACCATCCTGATCAATCTTTGCAACATCATTAATAATTATTTGACAAATAGGCATGGAGGACCTATATTAAGGACTCATCAAAACTATGTTCTCCTTTATGGTGTATGAATGAACATTTTCAAGACTAAATTTCCCTCTTTCCTCCCTTCTGTTATACAGTGATTTTCCTGGTATCACCTAGATCTTTGCTAGTACTGAGTTACACATGTGCTGTATAGACACAATCTACAAATATTAAATAATTCTCTAATCTTAGTTATAAATGTGGTAGTTAAAAGGCTGTGGATTGTTCTTCTCTGAGGATATATTTGAATAAAAGGTATTATACCTGCTAAGAAATATTTAGTGACAAATTTAATAAATTTTTACCTAATTCACACCATATGCTCAATAAGAAAGACGAAGATGAATAAGACAGTATCTTGCTTTTATGGGAATATTTACTAATTCACTCCTTTATTTGAGTTTAATTTTTTTTTAAAAATTAACATAAAGCATTTCATACTACTTTTAGAGGAAAATATTTTTCTGCATACTTAGTGAAGGTTCATATTAATATTAAAAACAAAAATGTAAAAGGGAGAATACTATATTACTCATCTTGTCCTTTGTATTGACATATGGTTATAGCATTATCTGCAATAACCAAATTATGAAAATAGCCTAAAGCCTATCGACTAATGAATAGATAAAGAAGATGTGACACACACACAAACACACACACACACACACACACACACACACACACTGAAATATTACTCAACTATAAAAAAAGAATGAAATCTTGCCATTTGCAATGATATGGATGGAGTGAGAGCATTATGCTAAGCAAAATAGGTCAGAGAAAGACAAACACCATATGATTTCACTCATGTGGAATTTAAGAAACAAAACAAATGAACATAGGGGAAAAACAGAAAGAAACAAACCAAGAAACAGACTCTTAACTATAGAGAACAAAGTGATGGTTAACAGAGGGGCGGTGCCTGGCTGGATGGGATAAATAGCAGAGGGAGATTAAGGAGGGCACTTGTGATGGTCACTGGGTGTTGTATGGAAGTGTTGAATCACTAAATTGCACACCTGAAACTAATATTATACTGTATGTTAACTAACAGGAATTTAAACCATGAGAGACTCTTAAATACAGAGAACAAACTGAGGGTGGATTGGGGGTGGGGGAGAGGGGAAAATGGGTGATGGACTTTGAGGAGGGCCCTTGTTTGGGTGAGCACTGGGTGTTGTATGTAAGCGGTGAACCACGGGAATCTACCCCAAAAACCAAGAGCACACGTTACATACTGTATGTTAGTCAAGTTGACAATAAATTATATTTAAAAAAATAAAATAAAATAAAATAAAATAAAATAAAAATAAAATTAGGACATCAATCAATCAATCAATAATAAAAAAAAGCCAAGTGCCAAACAATGAATAAAAAATTAGTACTTGGTTACAATAGATTACCTTCAGTTTAGTTTAAAAGTGATTCACTAAGAACCATATAAGTTAGGGGCACCTGGGTGGCTCAATTGGTTAAGCGTCCGACTTCGGCTCAGGTCATGATCTCACAGTTCACAAGTTCGAGCCCCATGTCAGGCTCTGTGTTGACACCTCAGAGCCTGGACCTTTCTATGGATTCTGTGTCTCCCTCTCTCTCTCCCCTTCCCCCACTTGTACTCTTTCTCCCTCTCAAAAATAAATAAAAATATTAAAAACAATTTTAAAGAATGATGTAAGTTATTTGAGAGTTCTTAGAAGTGACTCTATAGGTGTTTACAAAAACACAATTAAACATCATTATATCAGCTTGTTTTGCTCGATGCTCCATGACTCTTTCCAAACTAATACAAAGGACAGAAATTTCTTATTCCTTTCATTGGGAAGACTCATTCATCTGGAGCAGGTAACCCTCAAAACACTACCTTCTTCACTGCTGGGATAGCATGCCAGTTCCTCAATTAAACTATTACTATTAAACTATTACACTATTAAACACTAAATACCCAAGAGGTAGGAACAGGAGGTTACACTTGGGCACTAGGTAAATGTGCAACAAGGAAACAATATAGTCAACAAAAACCAGAGTAGTCTTCTTATATGTAGAAGTCATCTTGGGATTTGTTCACTTATCACTTAAGTTCAGGATGACAATGTAACCACTCCAAATGTTGAAGTTCAGAGAGACTGTAACTCACAGAGAAACCATTCCTTTACCCCCAGACAGAGAGAGCAGAATATAGGATTGACAATATTGAATCACTTCAACTTTCCATGTAACGCTGTTCTGATCAGTAGTAAATTAATTCATGTAATGTTTAATAACAATTAAAGCAAATGGCAAAAAAGTTATTTTATACTAATAGTTAAATTTTAAATTTTAAGCAGTCACTCAATGTGTATATATATATATATATATGAACATTATATAAGTTAATACCATATATATGCACAAATATATAGCAGAGCAAGGAACAGAGAAAGTGAACCCTGAGAGGTTATAGAATTAACACATAGAAAGAACAGTAATTCGGACCAGTCCTTTTGATATAAAATGTGACTAAATAAGAGTTTCACTACAATACCTAAATACGGGTGAGAGTTCATATGAGAACCAATTCAGATATAATTTTAAGTGTGCACGTATTTACCTGTCAAAATGTATTTGAAAAATGAGTTCCATATTATAGATTCACAGTTGTAATATGATATCTCAGTTCTTGCCAATGAACATTCATATCTTTATAAAATTCTAACTAAAAAAAATTTTTTTGAAGAGTGATATATTACCTACATGCATTAACTTAAATTCGTTAATGTTTTTGTTTCCTCTAATTTATGTTGAAAATGCTAATAAATGCCATGGTGTTTGACTTAGTAATTCCGATTTGAGAATTCATACATATGTATCATATGGTCAGGCAATACACAGAAACCCACAGAGTGGTTTACTTATTTCTATCGATTTCTCTCAAAGTTAAGAGCACGTATTCACCAATTCAGTCACTCATTTAACAATGGGGATTAAGGAGTGCGCTTGAGCACTGAGTGTTATATGCCAGTGATGAATCACTAAATCCTACTCCTGAAACCACTATTACTCTGTATGTTAGCTAGAATTCAATAGAAACTTGAAACAAAAAAAGAAACAAAAAAAAGGAAAAAAATTCTCTGGTTTCCTATGATTTGTCAGACACACTAATCAGAGTGTCAGGGAAGAAATATGAACAAAGCTGAGAGGCCAAAATGCTCAAGGATAATATTTTGTCTAGAGAGGAATCAGAAGAGGAACAAATATTGAAATACACAAATATATAGCTATAGCTATACATACCACTCCTACAATAGGTATTTTATCGTTACCTTGACATACTATCTGCTTATGCAATAACCGATATTTCAATTTTTATTTGGATGAAAGAGATGGAACTTTTCACATATTCTTGAACTGTACTCTACTCCTTAAAAAATATATTGGACAGTCATGTTATATCAGCACATAACCATTATTAAAATAATAAATATCATTAAAGTAATAAAAGTGTGTAATACTAAATTGAACCAATCTCCTTTTAGTGGACACTCAGAGAATTGGGAGGGGGGGTGTCCTATTATAAACAAATGTGGAATTGGTAATCTCCTACCATTGAGAGAGCTAGGTCTAAAAGTATATGAATCAGACATGTCAATATATATTGTCATCGACTCCCAAAAAGGTTGTACTAATTTACATGTGTACCAACCTGGTATATTTTCCAGTATTCTCACCAGTATTCATTGTTCTTATTTTGTATCTTTTTATATTATGAGTGAATTTCAGTACCTTATGTATGAGTCATTTTTATTTTGTGTGCTTGTGTGTATGTATATAAACCTTACTCAAATTCTTAACCTATTTTACTTTCATAGTCTATATCTATCTGTCCATCTTTAAAATTATATTTACTGGCTCATGGGTGCCTGGGTGGCTCAGTCGGTTAAGCCTCCGATTTCAGCTCAGGTCACGATCTCACAGTTTGTGAGTTCAAGCCCCACGTCGGGCTCTGTGCTGACGGTTCGGAGCCTGAAGCCTGCTTCAGATTCTGTGTCTCCCTCTCTCTCTGCCCCTCTCCCGCCTGTGCTCTCTCTCAAAAATAAACACTAAAAAAAATTTTTTAAAGTATATTTACTAGCTCATTTTGACTTGTAGTCTTTTTTTTTTCATTTTGTGTTCCAAGTGGTTTTCCTTTATGTTTATCAGTGTGTGCATATATGTATCCTTCCCTCAAAAATATTATTCTATCTGTGTGGCTGATGAGATTTGGTGGTTTTAATTAATCTCTTCTTCTAATCTATATTCAATGAGCATATGTGTTCTGGAACCTAGAGTAGGTGGGCTCTCTGGTTTTCATAATGCAAGCACACGTGGCCTACTTCTGCTCACATGTAGGTCACGTGATAGTCATACTCTATTTATTTGATTTCAAGAAGATTAATATTACCAATAGGGATGAATTTTTAAAAAATCCAACACAATGCCTGTGTTTTAAAATGAAAGAACTGAAGCCCAATGATGTTCAAATCATTCTTGTTGACACTAAAAGAATGTCACCAACACATTCTCATTCAAATTGGTCAAAGAGATGGGAGCAGAGTTGAGCCCTCACGATTTCAGCCCAAGTAGACGTCAACTTACTGACTGATTCGTTTCTTCTTTCAATCAACAAATGTTCAGTGGCACACACCATACACCAGGGACTGCTCTCAACAAACCATAAAAGAGAAATTCATTGCATAGCTATTTATTCAGGCAAATGTCACCTCCAGCAAGGCGTCTTTATATTCTATGCATTTTTTGCATTTGGGGTATGAAAAATGTGCTAGAAATATGTTGAAAATATAAGTGGACTATGTATAATTTATGGCTTCTATAAAACCATTTTTTTTTTTTAATTTTCTAGGTGAATAAGCATGTTCTACTCATTGACTATGTTCTGTGTTTTTCATCACCCCTGCAACTGCCTCAACTAGTTTGGGCCCTCACTTTCATAACTGCAATGCTAAGAAACATTTTAATTGCTTCCTCCTCCAGCTCCTGTCACACAGGAGCATCACAGTCATTGTCCCATAACACAAGGTTGATCATGTTACTCTCCTTCTTTGGAAAATAAGTTAAAAATTTGGGACACCTGGGTGGTTCAGTTGGTTAAGCATTTGACTTTGGTTCAGGTCATGATCTTGGGTTCGTGAGTTTGAGCCCTGCATCGGGCTCTCTGCTATGAGTGTGCAGTTGGTTTCAGATTCTCTGTTCTCCTTTCTCTCTCTTCCCCTTCTCTGTTCATGCTTGCTCTATCTCTCTCAAAAAATAAATTGAAAAAACATTCGAAAATAAATAATTAAAAAAATAAGTCCTAAAGGGTTTCTATTCCTATTGAGAGAAAAATCACCTAAACTCACTGAGCTTCAAAATCCCTGTAGATTAATTTCTTTATATATACATATAGTTTTAAGCTTATTTATTTATTTTGAGAGAAAGAGAGGGGGGGAGAGAGAGAGAGAGAGAGAGGAAAGAGAGGGAGAGAGAAAGAATCCCAAGCAAGCCCCACACTGTCAGGACAGAGCCCGACACAGGGCTTGTCTCACAAACTGTGAGATTATGACCTGAGCCAAAGCCAAGAGTGGGTCTCTTAACCGAATGAACCACCCAGGCGCCCCCTGTAGGTTAATTTCTGACTGCGCGGCCAGGGACCCCGGGCCAAGCCTGTACATACTTAGTTACTGTGGAGTTGAGCCTCTTTCATACCTCTGTATTCTTGCCCAAGTGATCCTGTGACCGGCAGCACTTTTGCCTCGACCATCTGGAAAAATAGTACACACCCTTGATGTCCCAGCTGCACTGTCACTTCCATGAATGTTTGTTTTTCTACTCCCAAGCAGAGATCATGTGTCCACACCTCTGTATTGCTCTCAGTCTCAATACGTTTTGATTTTTTGAAACTCAATACAATATGTTTTTTTCTCATGGGCTACAAAATCTTTTACATCAGCCACCCTTCCATATTCATTATTTTTATACCCAGTCTGTCATGACATAATTCCCAAATACATGTTTATCAGCTGGATATATATAGTACTCACATGTACACACAAGACACAAATTCTATATGCATCATACTCTAAATGGGTGATCTGGCAGCTGGTTATGGCCTTGAGGGTACTTTTTGACACTGAATTGTGAGTATATCTTGTCCTGAATATCTAAAGTATGTCACTGTTCTCACTTAAGAGAGCAGACCAAGGTGAGTGACATTACATTAAAAAAACCACATAAGCAAGATTTAGCCACAGTATGAAAAGCACATCCACGGGGAGTTAATGACAAGTTATTTTCTTCTGAATATTTTTAACCCTTCTCAGGATTGAAGCATGAAAAGGAAAAAAGAGACAAATTATATCTAGAGACATATGGTTTTCTTTCAGCTCTTGCCTTATGTAGACATTGCATTGTAACCAAGATATAATACAGTTCCAGTTAGAAAGGTATGGAATGATAAAGACTCTAGAATTTCTTTCCAAATAAGATTGGAAAATAAATATGCATTTTTTTTTACCTCAAAAAGACGTTAAGCAGCAGAGAAATGTAAAGCAGAAAGGCTTACAGAATCAACAGAGAGAGAGCATGTGTGGGTAAGTGTGCATGTGTATATACACACGTGTAAAAGATCCTACAAAGGAATTGGATAGTATAACACATTGAAACATGAGATGTGCTAAAGCTAGGCTTAGCTCTAAGGTAAAAGTAAGCATAGACGTACAGCAGGTGAGTTTAGTCTTTAAAGTAACTGGGTCTTGAATCAATTTTACATTAGCTCTCACTGCACTACTCACGAACACTTGGCTGGTAGCTTCCCATGTTTGCCCTTTAAAGCTGTAAATGGCCCCTCTGCCTTTCTTATCTTCACCAGGGGCTGCATGTAAAGCTTTTACAAGGGTTACTGAGAACACCGATTCCTGGGCCTCCATCAGAAAGTCTTATTTAAATGTTTGTGGGCGGGCTAGGTATCAGAAAGTTTTAAAATCTTCACTGATCAGTCTGATGAGCTGAGTCTTACACAATTTCACCAATTAGGAAAGGCTTAATTACTTGCCATTGTGATTATGATTTGTGCCTCAGGAACCCGAAAGCCTATGTTCGAATCCGAGATTGACCACTAGCCAACTGTTTGACTTCAAACTAATTATGTAACCTCTCCATTTTAGTTTCGTCATATGAAAAGAAAAGGAAAAAATAGTACCTATCTTCTAGCCATATTAAATGAGTTAATATTGATAAAGAAGTTATAATAAAAATTTTCCACCTAGTATGTGCTATTTAAGTGTGTAACAAAATAAATGCATGCATACTTATTTTCTGTTCTCCTGCTCCACACATAGGGTGAGAACACCCAAATATGTAACACGAGCACAATGCCTATCCTCAAGACCTCCTTGTTGATATTCATATACTGATCTGGACTGTATCTCCTGTATGTTGGAAAAACGTGATTTGGGAATGTGTATTTAGAATACATTAAAATACAAACAAGTAGAATATGACAATATGGGACCACTTTGTTAGAGACCCAAGAAAGAAACGTTTGTATACTTGTCAAATTTGCTTGAAATAATCAGAGCTTTTAAAGATTAGTATAGATAATATGTCATAAAAATCCTCCAGAGTGAATTGTGTGCCCTCTTCAACTGCACTTCTAAGATAAGAGCAGGCACTTCAGTTTTATACTGCCTTCAACAATGATTCTGCTCAGCCTGGCCATAGAACATCCCTTGGCAAACCTGGACGGTGGCTTTGACATCCACTTATGATTTGGTACGCAGTCCAAGGACCCAAAAGCACTCTAACGTTATAAAACTTTTGTTCTAGATACGTACTAAATATTTTAGGCTATATGTATTTACACCTCGTGATTCAAATGTACTTTGATGGATATGACAATCCATTTTTACGAGCACTTTATGTCTCTGTTGTGTGCCAAGAGTTCTATACCACATACACCAGTAAAAATGCTAATACTGTTCCCAGTGACACGCTAAATTCCAATTACCAGTGATGATACAATGTTGCCTCCTTTGTGCCCAATGTAATTGGAAATTATTTTCATGAATGCTGTCAGGAAATTCCATAGAAATCATGATGAAATATAACAGTTTGGAATTCATTCATTCAGTGGCTTTTAGCCATAATTTTCTAAGCTTTGTATTTTTCTGTGTAATATTGTATTCTTAAGGATAAAAAAAAATTTTGATTAAATGCAGTTAGCCAAGATATTAAGGACCAGTTAATGTAATTAATTATTTGTTTAATACACACTCTACACTCCTAAAATTATTTGTTTTTATTTGATCGATGATTCTGCCATGTTAAGGGTAAAATTTAAAAAAAATATGTCTATCTACCCATCTACAGACTTTTCTCAACCTACAATTAGGTTACATCCTGATAAACACATCCTGGTTGAAAATATCTTAAGTTGAAAATGCATTTAATACATGTGACCTACTGAACATCATGGTTTAGCCCAGCTTAACTTAAATGCTCTCAGAACAATTACATTAGCCTACAAAATCATCTAACAAAAACTTATCAAGAGGCTGTCTGTACTTATCTACTTATCCATCTATCTCTCCATCATGTATCTATGTATCTATCGATCAATTCTATTTATCTGTATCTATCTTCCTATCTATTTATCTACTTAGCTTTAGTAAAAGAAAAAAAAAACAAATTGTATATGTATATGTGTGTATATGTGTGTGTGTATATAAACCAGAAGTATTGGATCCTGGAACTGGCTGTATAATTGAATATATATATGATTGTTTTGAAAGCTGTTTCAATTCTGTAAGGATAATAATGTAATTTTAGTGAATAGTATGGTAATCCCACCCCCCAAATGAATACCACCTAATCTTAAAACTGTCTATATATGTATTTATATATCACTATCTCCCTGACACCTCCGTGTGTGTTAGAAGAAGCTTAACTTCCATGAAGGCAGTTGGCTCAAGTTTAAACTGACAAGTGCAAGTAATTTTTTGTTTTGTTTTGTTTTGTTTTGTCTTTTTGTTTTTTTTCTGGCTAATGATGAGTGGTTAAGAAGTATAAAGGTAACCCAGTTCAAGCCCATAAAACCAGAGATGTTTGTTGAGAGCTTCTAGGAAATGTTCTCTCTTCTTCTCTGGAATTGGTGTGCAAATATCTGGAACTAATACAGCCATTTCAACACCTTGGGGGAAATGCCACCAGAGACAGCGATACACAAGAGGCCACAAACTTAGGAATCCCAGGAAAGGAAGTGAGGAGCCTTGATCAAACTTGGCTGAAGCTCAACCTCCAAACATTTGATGGTTCAAGACCATAAATCCTTTTTTGTGTGAGATTTTTATACTTTGAGTTGGACTGGGAGGTTTTTTTGTTGTTGTTACTTCCAAATTAACAAAATTTTGGCAAGTCACCTAAACACTCTAAGCCTGTTATTTCAAATTGAAAGTAGGATTATAAATACTTGGGATCACATGGAACTCATTTACTCATTAACTCATGAGTTAATGCATGTAAATTGCTTAGCATAATAACTGGCACATAGGGAGCCCACATCAAAGTGGTTGCTGTTAAAATTCTTCAACTTTATAATGAAGGGGCAACATTTTCTTGTTTCCTTCTAATTCTAGTAATTGGTTGTACAAATTGAAACAAAATCCAATCTTAATGCTTTTCAAAGTATCTTCCCCATTACTGTAGATTAATCTTTCAGTTATAGGATTTTGAATATATCACTGCTCTTTTCAAATCCTTCGATGGTGTGCCATGAATCACTACTTAACATCTGAATTCCTTCAAGACTATTCAATGTCTGAAATCCATCTGTTTTTTTTTTTTTTTATTCTAAAATTTAACTCCTCTCCTTCTCCAAGCCTCCTCTTTGGGAAGTTTGTCTTATCCACTGCCCAACAAAAATTAGAGCTCTGCTAATTAATTTGGGGGTAACGATTCTGAGCCTCTCATCTGAGAATTGAAAACATATATCTGAATCTCATCAAGGGTTTGCAAAATATAAATTAGGCTATTATCTGTATGTCATCTCCTTTTGGTTTCTTTCACTATTGCCTGTGCCCAAGCCACTTCTCATAATCCAGTCTACTTCAGGAAGGACTACAGACAAACTTGCTCACCATTACACTTTCACAGAATATTTCATCGGTTCCTTCCCTTACCTGAAATCTTGCTTTCCCCTGTGTTTAGCACCCCCTCGTGGTGCATTTTGGAGTCACAACTGCATTCCTTCAGCTTTCCAATACTGCTTCTGATGTACTGATCTTTCCCACTAAGAATGCAAGGTGCTCCTCGTGTTCACCTCTTTTATCTGGAGGCGTGTAGGATTGATACAAATCTCTATCTCTAGGTTGCCTCCAACTAAGGCTGTTTTCCTCAACATGGTTTATTCTTGGCCCTGCCCTTGCTACTCTGATCACCATTTTTAATCTTCTTTACAGACTTCTTTTCCTGTCCCTGGCCTTCAAATGTTCATGAATCTCAGGTTTTTCTCTCACACACTATATGCCTAACTCTACAATCTCATTCATATTGGCCTCCAGGTGCCAGCGACTGGATTGTCATTTCTATTGTCTAGGTTCTTAAATAACAAAATTGCAAGTTGACCAGAGCAAGATGTACCCAATTTCTTGGTTACATTCTAAACTTTTTAAAAACCAATTATTGTTTTTTGGGAGACCAGTCTCTTTAACTGACTAAGCATTGCTAACATATGTTTGTCCTCTCCCTTCTCCCACTATTTTTCTTCAAAATGTTGTTTCTCACTTGAATTATAGTTTTATGATACTTCATAATCATCCTGTTGCTTGCCATAACAATGTACCATCCACCCTATGTATTTAAGCCACATTTGTTTTTCAAAATGTAAATTTGATTTTGTCCTCATCAATATCCTTAATGTTCTTTGGGCATCTGTCTCTACCTACATTTCCAGGCTCATCCATTGCCACACATTCTGTCTAGTATTTGCTACTTCAATACAATATTACTTCCCCACAACATAGTGCTACTCCATATCCTGCTCTTAAAGATTTGTTATGGAAGTCAGAAATGTCCTCCTGCACCCAGGTACACTTCAGCCCAAAGTAAGCACTGGCTTCAATAGGTCCTCTTCCAGAAACTCATTTTGATACATTCACAGAGTGTCTCTTCTTTATATCTTTCCTGTTTCCCCTAGGCCGCAAGCATGACACATAAAGACTGTTTCCTGTTCTTACTGGAACTCCAGTAGCTACGATGGAGCTTGGTACATAATAGATGCTTAAAGTATGTTTCCTGAAAGAATAAATTAGAAAACAACAACAATGAGTTTGGCTTAGAAAATATTTTTGATTAGCTGATATTAGCAATTAACAATGAAGCCTTTATAAAACTCTTGCCTGAGGCAAAAGTCTCACTATCCCCTCCTGTCAACATTTAACACAGTGATAGTGCTTTGCTATCTGTTACAGAAATCAAAGGGGCAGCTTCAAATCAAAAGTGTCTTGAGAACTCTTAAAACCAGTGCCAAAGAAATACAAGGAAATCAGTTACTAGCATTTTGGTAATCCTGATACATCAAACAATTCTACAGAAGAGTGTATAATTCTATTGTGTTCAAGAAAAAGAATAAACTTTTGAAAAAGCAAGAACTATATTGAGGTCATATCTATGGAAAGTCATTATTATAAAAAGTAGCAATTCACATTACCTAGAACCAAGTGATTACTGATTATTTCACAAGTTCAAAGACACTATGACCACATGACATTGCACTATTTCCAAAAGTGCTCATGAATCCACATGTACGATGATAGACAGTGTGTGTAGCTATGAAACAATAATTTGTAGCCATTATTGTTTAAATAATCTTAGCTAATAGAAAAAGTTATGTGTGTATAAGCACTGTGATTTAATTTTAAAGTTTGTTCATTTTATGTTGCTGTGGTTGAAGGCTACAGTGATTTATGGTGAGGTTTGGTTTTAGTAATTGCTACAAAAATAGAAGACTTGGAAACCTACTTGTTTTTCTAGATTCATTGTAACCCAGAAGAATGTGCCGTGGCAAAAAACAAAAACAAAAAAAAAAAAACAAAAACAAAAAACAAACAAACAAAAAAACTTTATTAGATTCTATATGCTTTCTAATAGAAATTCTCCCAACTGATGAACAAATGACAATGGTTAAGCCAAATAATCCTATCTCATTTTCTTTATCTATAAAAATGAGAGTGTTGGAATACATGTCTTTAGATTCCGATATACAAACACATATTGTAATTCTAGACAGAGTAACCTAATTAAATCCATAGTTGATCAAGTTAAACTTTAATGAATTTATCAACTTTGCTCACTTCATATAAGTTCCTATGAAATTTTCATTCATATGCTTCTCTTTTGAAAATGAAACCTAAGCTTTAAATGTTAAGGAGTTACAGTTATCTTTCTCATGGTGATCTATGTTTTAATTTATAAAAAAAACTTTAGTAGTTGGACATGAATCTTAAAACTCCTTGCAAAAGAAAAATAGCATATACATTATCACTACTTTCTAGAATAGCATTCTGCTTATTACCCACTTTGAACTTTTCACAGTAACACATAAAAATAAAGACAAAAACTGTTATACCACTAAACTATAATTTTAATGCACACTACATGGAACATTGAATTTAATCTAGTAACTACACAATGTATGCCAATAACTTGGAGGCATTCTTGTTACTTAAAGCAATGAAACATACAGATGCTACTTGAAAATGCAAGTTTGAAAACACAGATAGAATTAACTATGCCATTATTTCCAAATGCAAGCGATCTCTCTTAATTAGTTTACGACTCCATTATTTATCACAAAGCTTCTCCCATTACACTAAAACGATTCCTTTTCAATATTTTGGTGAATATATCATTATATGAAATTTTTCATATATAGTATCTTTTAAAGAGCTTTCAAGTTGTAAGCCAGCCATAAAATAGAGTGCAGATTAAAAGATAAAAAGGGATTAAAAGTCTAAGAGAAAGTGAGTTATAGCTAGATGAGGTTACCCATGAATTTATTTTATGACTCAGCTGAGGAGGCAGAAAAGAGACCAGACGAAAAGTAGGCAGACAGTGGGGGGTGGTGTTCCAGGAGCACATGAGTACTCAGAATAATAAAGTCACGAATTCGATTTCTATTTGATTTAAAAGGTAGATTGGAAACTTGCTGAAGGACAATTTGGGGGCATAATTACAAATTATGGGTTAGTGGCATTAAAAAAGAAGCTGTGGGAAGATAAATTTCAGGGAAAGGTTTGATGTCCTTGCATGTAAGCACTCAGAAGCTGGTCAGTAGTCCACCTGACAAACCAGTCCTTGCTGCATGCTGGGGCCAAGTTGTCCTCTTGGTCTTTTGGAGCACTGAACTTGGAGCCACATTCAGCAGTAGGTTCCATGCCTTTAAAGTTTGGATAGCAGTTTCCTCCATTCCCTAACTCCTCCCCATGAATAGTCGTGACTCAAGTCAAGTCAGACTTCCTGTTGCTACAGTTTCCTTTATTACCTTGTTTATAGATTCTCCTGGTCCCTTCCATTACAGGGAAGCTCATAAGTGGGAATTCCCTCCAGTCTGTGACTTGAGAGCACTAACCTTGGACTTGTCTGTTGATGGGGATCGTTTTCCCACTGGGCTATTTTATACATATTGCTTTCATTTTTTTTTCAATTTTTTTGTCCTGATGTTTTCATATTTACAGGCATCTACTCCCCGTGAACTCTCAGTATTAGAAGACAGGGTTCCAAGGGCGCCTGGGTGGTGCAGTCGGTTGAGCGTCCGACTTCAGCCAGGTCACGATCTCGCGGTCCGGGAGTTCGAGCCCCGCGTCAGGCTCTGGGCTGATGGCTCGGAGCCTGGAGCCTGTTTCCGATTCTATGTCTCCCTCTCTCTCTGCCCCTCCCCCGTTCATGCTCTGTCTCTCTCTGTTACAAAAATAAATAAACGTTGAAAAAAAATTAAAAAAAAAAAAGAAGACAGGGTTCCAGTGAACACCATCTCTTAGGATTTTCCATCTGAGAGGGAAAGCTTCAGGGTCTCAAGGACTCCATATCTTAGTCCTTAAGGATGTGATTTTGCACTAAGGTGCCTACTTAAGCTTTCCATAATTTCTGGAATACAGAAACACAGGAACGTCAACCCATTTATCCAGTGACTGACTCTAAAGATACACATTTAATACCAGGGTACATCTCTTCAGATACCCTCTGGGAGGGAAAACATCCATAGATTTTCATTTATAGGGCATAAATTAGGTGACTGTTGCTGTGATAGCTGACAGTGCACTACGGAGAATATAAGAATAAAAAGAAACGAAAACAAACCAAAAGAAAACTGTCCTGAAGAAAGAGTATGCAAAGAATACTTAAGTTTATTTTATGATTTATCTTGTGGAACTCAGAAAATTACTCTCATTTGCATCTCCCTCTTCTTTCCTAAAAAAAATTGTAATACGGCAATTAATATATATGGATCTACTACAATGTGTCGAATGTTGCAAAGAACATTTTATATGCATTATTTCACTTAATGCTTGAAACCATCCTGCCTTCTATAATTAGCCCCATTTTTACAAATGCTAAATTATACTTACATACTGAATAGCTATGAAAACTTGGGCAGTTGACCACAAAGCCTCAGCCTGTGGCCATTACCCTCGACCACCTCCAGGGAACATAGAAGCTCTTCGTAAAGTAACTAAGTTGTTCTATTCTGTTGACCACACTTGCTGCAAAATTTTTATTTCAACATTTTTTTAATTGTAAATGAGCTTTTAAAAATATACTGCTTGTCTTAAAGTCTAATCCTAGGTAAGACAGTTTGCTGTCGGGAAGGGTGGTGCCTCCAGCCCTGGTCTTTCTCAAGATTGACCATTCTGAGATTTTTGTGGTTCCATATGCATTTTAGGATTTTTTTTCTATTTCTATAAAAATGCCATTGGGATTTTTATAGGGATTATATTGACTCTGCAGAGTCAATTTGGGTAGTACAAATATCTTAACAATATTTATTCTTCCAATTCATTGAACACAAGATGTCTCTCCATTTGTCACTCCACATTAGGTGTGTCTTCTTTAATTTTTTTCTCATCAATGTTTGATAGTTTTCAATGTATAACTTTTTCACTTCTTTTGTTAAGTTTATTACTAAATACTTTATCCTTTTTGATGCAGTTGTACAGGGAATTGTTTTCATTATTTTCTGGATGGTTTCTTTTAGTGACAGAAATGAAACTAATCTTTGGATGTGGATTTTATATTGTGTAATTTTACTGTATTTATTAATTCTAACGTTTTTTGTGACACCTTATTTATAGCTTCACACAATGAATAATAATAATAGCAAAAAATGAATATTAATAACACTTAAATAACAATTAGGCTTGCATAATGAGTGGTATGATATGACTGTTACAACCAAGAATCTTTTTACGTCTGTATACGCATATTGTTCACATAAATAAATTTCATTAGGAACCTATCTACCTACCTACCCATCTTTTATTCAACAAATGTCTTAGTATCTTTACACTCTGTTGACTTGTTAGCAAAACAGTAATAAGAGTACAAATCTTCAGATGTTTTCCTCCATTCAAAATGAAAATCTAAGGATAGAGAGGCTAAGATACTTCTCAGTGCTCATGTATCAAATAACATGTAAGTTTGTGACAAGTTTGGAGATATGATTGGCTTTGAAGCCCAGATCCAAATTAGAGATGTGGCCTACCACTTCTAAGCACCATGTAGCCAAAAGCCCCTCACCGATATGTAACAGTGGCATAGAAACTTCCTACACCTGTACATAGAAAGATTTTAAGCCCTTCTCCCCTATCAAATGCCTCCTACCCCTATCTATGGCAAATGCTGTCTCTAAAGTCTTGGCTCCTTTAAGTAAAGCCACAACAACTACAAATATTAACAGCTTCTACAACGGGTAATGACTTTAGATCAATGTTTTCAAGTTATTTGACTAGATAAGATATGCATTTTCTATTATAATTTAAATGCACTTAAACAGATTCAGTAAAATACAAATGCCCTTTAGACAGTTTGTCTATTTTGTTCACAGTTGTGTGTATTTGTTGTGCCTAGAATAGTGCCTAGCGATACATTATCAGTGTATATTTTTAAAAATTATGTCTATTTTATACATATACACATTAAGTTATAAAATAAGCAACCAATTCCAGGATGCCACTCCTTTAAAACCAATTATTTGGAAGTGTTTGGTTAGTTATATTTTGAACAAGTACTACATGATGATTTACATCTTGAAGACATTTTGAGAAACGTCATAAAACGTCCACACCTCAGGGAGGTAGGATGTTGCCAGGCTCCTTCCAGAGGCAGAGAATGTTATTAAGGACTAACTCTCTAGCCCTCGTCATGCCTTTTCTCAGGAGACATGGAGATGGTTTTCTAACACCTAGATTCCCACATAGACTCTTCTGAATTCCATCAATTGTCTTCTAATCCCATACTGGGGGGAATCAAAATCACTCACAGTTAATCAAGTTTTCTTCCCATTCCTTACCTCTCACCAAAACACCCTCTTTTCTCCATGTGACTAATCTCCATGGTTCATGCATATATGATATGTGTGGAGGTGAATACTTAGGTATATACGGGTGTGTGAATGTGACTGTGATTGTGGAGAGGGTGAAAAGAGAAAGTGATGCCATGACCTCCAGTTTATTAATTCCTAAATTTGGCAGATCATTACTATCACTTGAGTGTCTTGTTTATTTTCTAAAATACAGAATTTCGTACTCAATCACTGGAGATTCTCAGAATCCATTTTTTTAAGTATCTTCCTATTACATTTTTGATGATTTAGCAACTTGGCATACTGACAAAGGCAAAAGCAAAATGTGTGCCCCATTTTGTGTATGTTATATTGTCTGACTCCAAGAAGTTTGCAATGAAACTGTAAGATGCATGGGACAATTAGAACAATGCATCAGACAGAACATATGTTTAAGATAAGCTAAGGGAAAATGGCTTCATGACGTTGATCTACACCTTTAGAGTAGTTAGTAAAGGTTTGTGGTTCATAGGCAACTGAATTTTGAACTTGAAGAATGTGTTTTGGAGGAAAGAAATGTTAGAAGAGAACTGTCCAAGGGATAAAGGTGATAGAAGAGAATACCAGAAAGTAGAAATGAACATATTCCCTCCAAACCACAGGGAAGTGCTTGGGACTAGACTGAATTGTACTGATGAAGAGGAAGTTAGGGTATAAATGAATTGGGTCAAAATGTGCATTATTAAGGCCCTCGATCTACACACCCTAAACCTCAATCATAATCCTTATGTTGTCTTGATCAAAGAAAAATAGCTGTCAATATTTGGAGAAGACAATGTTAACGAGATTTTTTTTTTATCACAATAGAAAACCTTTAGGTGTCAACAATGAAACTGTCTAACTCTTTAGAGTGTAATTAAGAGGAAATCAACTCTTTTTATCTCTATTTTTTTAATATCCAATTCTTCACTTGCTCCCCTTCACCAGCTGTTAAGATGGCAGGTGGGTAGATTAATAAAAAGATGACAGGTGGGCAGTGTACTAAGATATTAATAAATGACTGACAGACCAAATCTTATCTCTGCATAAGCATCAGTAATAACATGGAACACTTCTTGGGGGTTGAAAAGATATTCTTTTTTTTTTTTTTTTTTAATTTTTTTTTCAACGTTTTTTATTTATTTTTGGGACAGAGAGAGACAGAGCATGAACGGGTGAGGGGCAGAGAGAGAGGGAGACACAGAATCGGAAACAGGCTCCAGGCTCCGAGCCATCAGCCCAGAGCCTGACGCGGGGCTCGAACTCACAGACCGCGAGATCGTGACCTGGCTGAAGTCGGACGCTTAACCGACTGCGCCACCCAGGCGCCCCGAAAAGATATTCTTAACCTAGTTAAAATCTGGCCTCCTGTGATTTTCACCAAATTGTCGCTATTTTACTCTCTAGAGACACTAAGGATTTGTGGCTTACACGATGACTTTCAAATACTGGAAAGCATCCCTCATATTCCTTATTATTTCTTTTTCCGACTGAACACATCCACCTTCTTCAACTACTCCTTGTATAACATGGTTTTTCACCATGCACTCCTTGTTCTGCCTCTCCTGGTCCACATGAGGCTGCTAATTGTCACTGCTGGCATCCAGGAATAAACTTTTGAGTTGTAGAGGGGCGCCTGGGTGGCTCAGTCGGTTAAGTGGCCGACTTCGGCTCAGGTCATGATCTTGCAGTCCGTGAGTTCGAGCCCCGCGTCGGGCTCTGTGCTGACAGCTCAGAGCCTGAAGCCTGTTTCAGATTCTGTGTCTCCCTCTCTCTGACCCTTCCCCGTTCATGCTGTATCTCTCTCTGTCTCGAAAATAAATAAACGTTAAAAAAAGTTAAAAAAAAACTTTTGAGTTGTAGAAAATTCGGTACCAGTTTGAGTGAGACTGTCCTTTAATATTAATTTAATCGGAATCTGTATGAACTCCTTTAAGTAATTCACTCTGTATTGTGGGGTATAAGAGCTAAGAATAAAATTACTCTCAAGCACAGCTGTGAGTAGATGGTTTAAGTGGGGACCAGTACAAATCCAGCTTTGCTACTCTTCCTAAGGTTTCTTTCACCATTTTTGCATTAGTAGTAATTAATAATCCAATTAACTGAGCATTTCGTCTGAACAAAAACTCTGAGCATGTAAGATAAAAAAAAACAGACACATTGAGAATAGTTTGGGAAGAGGGCTAGCTTACCTAGGTCTGGGGCAATATCTTAGAGGCAAATATTTGGTTACAGCATACACAAAGTTTAGGTTCTAAATGATGTCAGCCCAGCTATATAGCAGATCTGAGACAGGAAAAGAGGACATATGTTTTCCATTTTTCTCTTCCATAATTTTGTTTAATATACAATCAGATTATTAAATGTGTATTTCTTCAAATAATAAATAAATATGTCATTGTTCAAGCTTTAAGAAGATGATTACTAATTAATGGCAACAATCTCATGTGTTAACTCATGGATAATATACTTCACCATATTAATTTTTCCTCAGTCTAGAAAACAATTTACAACTTTTTATATAAATAAAGAAGTCACATGTCTTCATAGAAATTAAAATCGCTCATAACCCCAAGTCTAGAAGCCATTTCTGATGTTTTTGAGCTTTATTTTCATTTCTATACAGACTTAAATAAAGTGAGACACTATTCATAATATAATATAACCCGCTTTTTAAAATTTAATAATATATTGGATAACCACTCAGTTTTTAAATATTATTATATGACATACTTTTAATAAATACACAATATTTAATCAAATTCATTATCACGCTAGTTTTGTAAAGCCAATCCGTCGTTACTGGTCATCAGTTAATTCATGCTTTCACAATTATAAATAAAGGCACATGTATATCCTTGCAAATACAAACAGATGCATATTAGAGAATTAGTCTGTTTCTAAATGAGTGCTATTTAGAATAGAAAAGAATATCCAATCATATGTTTCTGTTAGGAAACTCAATGTATTTATGATGCTACTCTTGTATTTTTCAGGAGGAAACTATAAGATCAGTCTGCATCATTGTACATCACGTTTTTTATATTTCGCCTCTTCAACAGTTTTTCAATCATGGAAAGAGAATAGTGAAATGAGTATTTCCTAAAACATAAACGTGGGTCATTAAAAATACTTAGAGCCTAATTTCTAAACCCCAAAATGTTTTTTCTTTATAATATTTTAAATGGTCAGTGTCTTTCTTTTCAATATTAACATAATTTAGCCGAAGAAAGTGGGGAGCAAGGAGGTTTGCCTTCTAGCTCACTGCAGAGGAACACTGCGATTCTGATAAGGAGGCCCGCTGCCCCTGAACGCATCCCCCTCCCTGACACCGCTTGCTTCAGCAAAGCTGTTTGCGTGGACCTGTAAAGAGACAGGCCAGCATTGCCTTCGTGGGGCTTATCTTTTAAAAGAAAAATATTACCACTCCATGCTTGAAGCTAGACTCCTGAAGCTTTTACCGAAGTAATGTGAAACGAAATATTTTACCTTAAAGAGGCCTCTTCCTAGTCCCCGTTTTCACATGTGTGCGGCCTTGATAACACACGTCACCAGCATCTTAAATGCGGAACAAAATCAGGATGACATATTCTGCTCTTTTGCATTCTAGACATCACAAAAAAGCATGTGTTTTTTTTTTTCTTTCTGTCTTCTCCTTTCCTGTGCTGTAGGAAGTAACTGTATCTATAAAAGCCATACTACTGGTTCTTTATACACATGATGAACAGCTGGCTTTGCCTGAAACCCTTTGTGCTATAGCATCAGAGGCCAGACTTCCTTTTCTTGGCATATCAATTACCCAACACCGGCAAGGTTTGACTTCTATTGCCTACGGAATGAGGTAAAATATCAGGTGTAGTCTAAGACACTTCCTTTGATAGTATAAACTGCATGTGACCCACAAAATAGAAGTCTCAAAGCTTCATCTGTTTTAGGACATATGGAAAACAAGGTTAAATGACTGGACTGGCACTTAAATGAATCATTCCAGAAATGCTTTATTTTTCGTGTTGCCTTATTATAATAAACACTGACACTTAAATGTGGATGCGTGGGGTCTCCATGCATTTCTTTCTCTTTCAAGAGCTAAACAACTACTGTACTTTAATAGTTGAGATTTATTTCCCTCACACATCGCCCCATTCAGGGCACATCACCAGGCACAGCAGCCACCAGAGACATTTAATTAGCGTTTGTTTAAATGATTGAATAGCTTTTTTATGAATAAAAGTCTTGAATAAATGTGTAAAGTCACACACAAGTCAATCGTTTGGCATAACGGTTAGTGAAAAATAAGGAGCAAAGAGAAATACATTCAGTCTTTCAGATAATTATCTGGTTAAGAAGAGATTTCAGTTGGTATATTTCTCTTGTGCTTCTACCATTCTAACTTACACGGGGCTTCAAACTCAATGGAGAAAGACCAAGAATTACCTGCTTTACATTTGTTTATTTCCATTTGCATGTTAATAAATATGGATGTACGCCACGTCCTTTAAAGCACAGTTTTAGAGATAGAGTGACTCAGCATATGTAGATTTGCAACAGAGGTATATGTAAAGTGCAAAAATGTTTGTGATCCCTTCAATATTTGAGAAGTAGAATAGCTCGATAAAGCTCATTCTATAAGATTGCACCAAAATAAAAGGACATTGTCAAGTATCGCTTATGAAGGAAATGCAAACAACACTATTTAGGAAAAAAGAAAAAGGAAAAGAGAAAATTTTAAGTAAAAATATCACATTTAATATACCGTGGTTCAATATTTAAGAAACATACCAAAATATAATGCAAGCTGAAAGAAAACTCTGACTTCTCCCAATTGGCATATCTACTGTCAATGTTATCCCAATCGCATAAACGATCATCATGCATTCATAGAATGTAGACTAGAATTCCAGTAAGCGATGACATTAAGTCCAGAAGTTGCCTATATATCCCAACAAAATGACACACTGGCCGTATCCTGACTTGTTTCAGTGTATCATAGTTGCAATGTGTAGTTTTATATTAAACACAAGATCTCATTCCTTTTAAGGTAGCATAACATTTGAGATCAAGCAGAATTAGAAGAGATTAAGAGTTCCAGAAAATATGACTTCAGGTATTTGATAATGTATTCCAGTCTCCTTGGGTATGTAACAATATATTCTAGTCTCCTTTATACATCTAAAACAAAGTCAGTTGACAAATGTAGAATTTTTATCCCAACCTTGTTTTGGGAAAACTCAACAGGAAATATTAACAGCTCTCAGTCTATATTTAAGCTAGAAGTTGCTTAAGTTAAAATCTCTTTTTGTCCTCCATTATTTGAAATGAGGAACCCCCAGAGGATGTTCAATGAATTACCCCTCACATGGTCCATTCTATTATTATCACAGTTGGGAGAAGAAATTAATTCCTTCATTATCAACACAATGTTCTTTTCTCAGCCTCACATTAAAGAAAATCTTCACCCCATCAACATTCTTACATAGACAAACTATGAGGGCAGGTGAATCATGGGGCTGAGACAAACACAATTACAATTAATGGGTATGTGCCCCTCTTTCTGTGGATTCTTTTCTTTTTTTAATTTTTTAATTTTTTTGTTTTTTTTTTAATATAATTTATTGTCAAATTGGCTAACATACAGTGTGTAAAGGTGCTCTTGGTTTTTGGAGTAGATTCCCATGGTTCATCACTTACATACAACACCCAGTGCTCATCCCAAAAAGTGCCCTCCTTGCTGCCCATCACCCACTTTCCCCTCTCCAGGACCCCACATCTACCCTTAGTTTGTTCTCAGTCCTTAAGAGTCTCTTATGGTTTGCCTCCCTCCCTCTAACTTTTTTTCCCCCTTCTCCTCCCCCATGGTCTTCTGTTAAGTTTCTCAAGATTGTGGATCCTTTCATAATAAATAACCCAGCAGGGCCTCTCCACAAAATAAACAACATCAGAAGTCACCTTTGGATTAAGTCATCTATATTCGGATGTGGCCAAAGTAGCTGAATTTATCTCTATTTGGGACAGTGAACGTTTTCTTCAAGCAAATCAATATTCCATGATTGCAGTTTCTATTTTTGTACTTAATTCTCCTTGCTAAATGTACCTTATTAATTATTTGGAAACAAGTCGAGAGTGTGTGGCTGGATCACATCAAAAGTGTAAAAGGAAGGGAGAAAGGCAGGAAGGAAGAGAGGGAGGAGGAGAGACAGGTAAGGCAAGAGAAAACTAGGAAAAACTCCAAATTCATGCTTAATTGATGGCTACTAATTTGAGTTATCTTGGACTTGTTCCAACTCCGTGCAGAGAAAGTTAGCCACCTGCGATTAGTTTGCCAAGCTGATCTAGGACATTCAGTTTTAAATCCATTATAATTTCTTTGACTTCAGGTTAATAAATTCATATTTAAATTCTTACCATTTTCAGTAAAAAGTACGATGATTATACAGTTGAACTCTATTTTGGGAATTAAAACATGCATAATATTTTGGAATGACTCCTGTGATAATGTTAGTGGTTCCATTTTGTTGTTGTTGTTGTTTGATTGAAAGCTTCTGGGTTTAGTCAGATAGATATTTGGCAAGGCTCAGAGTGATGTGGCTATCAATCATGGTGATGAGCTGTCTTGTTGGTTTAACATGATTTTTCCTGGAATGCAATGAGCCCCCCCTTAGAGAATCCCATGGCTATAAAGTGGATGGTAATTTTAGGATGGCAGTGGGAATAAGTGGCATATTTCATTGCTGTCACTTTCCTCAGGTTCCCCAATCATAAGCAGCCAGTTACTTTAGTCCAGAGGTTAATTTGGACTGGGAAAGAAGTAAGTCTTCCTCTTCCAGCCTAATTTCCGTCACCAGATAATTAACAGCCACACATTCTTCCTATGGCAGAAGTTCATGCCATATATAAAGTGTTTATTTTGATTTAAATATATGGACATAGGGGCACCTGGGTGGCCCAGTGAGTTAAGCGTCCAACTTTGGCTCAGGTCGCGATCTCACGACTCCTGAGTTCAAGCCCCGCATCAGGCTTTGCGCTGACAGCACGGAACCCGGTTGGGATTCTCTGTTTCCCTCGCTCTCTGCCCTGCCCCCGCTCACACTCTCTATTTGCCTCTCTGTCTCAAGTAAATAAAGAAACATGTAATAAATAAATAAATATATGGACATAAGTATACATGTGTATAAAAATGGTTGTACCAAAATAAATTCATCTACCATGAGAAATCTTTCAGAAACTCTAGTGGAAAATGGTTCTCAGGGATCTGACATGTGGCTCTTCTCATCCTCAAAGAAACTGCTATACTTCCTGAATGGGTTTTAGAAAAAGCAAAAGGATGATATCCGTGTTTGTTTTCTTCCTTACTAAACCTGCCTGTGTCAGTACATTTATTTAAATAACAACTTAATTAGTGGGATAATTATATCCCAAAGCTGAATAATATGGTACAGATTACTGGCCAGAAAGAGTAACTAGGGTGCCTGGGCAGCTCACTCAGTCGAGTGTCTGACTCTTGATGACTCTTGTTATCAGCTCAGGTCATGATCCCAGGATGGTGGAATCGGGCTCCACGCTGAGCTTGCAGCCTGCCTAAGATTCTCTCTCTCTCTTTCCCTCTGCCCCACTCACAAGCATTCTCTCTTTCTCTCTCTCTCTCTCAACAAAAGTTAAAAGGAGAGAGAGAGAGAGTAAGTAAATAAGCAGCAATGCTTCAATGCCTCCAATTCAGAGAATTGGTCTTGATCTGGACAAAAAGTTTGAGTAGGTGAATTTTGCCTCGGGTGCATGTATCCCCACTCCTTACCCTTACCAACTGCTTAACAACATTTTCCTACATCTTATTCTTGTTCCTAACTTTTGAACTTCACTATCTGCTTGCAGATACCTCATTTGCACTACACTTCAAATGACTTAGAACAGTTTTGATCGTTACCTTTCAAGTTAATTGTGAAATTTCAAGCATGGATGGGTCATTTTAATGGGTATTTCCAGGAACTATTTAGTTTAAGTTGTAGTTGAGGGCAGAAGATGGGATTCAAGAAGTGCACTAATAGAATCTGAAAAAACAAATGGCCACAATAAAAGGAAAATTCAAGAGAGTGAAAGAAAGGACAAAATTGTGTCCAGATTGCACAACAAGTTTAGAAATGGGCACATCAAAGAAGAAGGGCAAATCCAGAACTGCATCCCCCAGTGAGCACAGACACACCCAGAGAAACATTTGTACCCCTTCTTTCTTGCCACATAATGCTGCTGACATTTATTCGTTGCATCTAACAGTCACCAGCTGTAGCTAACAATGTCATTGAACTTTTGATGCAACACTGCAAAGTCAATTTGTTTGAACTACCCAACTTTTCGAAAGTAGGAATTCCAAATATATATATATATATATATATATATATATATATATATACATATACGTAGATATTCATCACAAAATGTATGTGTGCACAGTCTCTCTGAAACTGCAAGTATTTTCAGTGAGGGCTGTGTATTTTCGTATCTATAGTTGTATAAGAAACAAATATACAAATGTAACATTTAGAAATAACTATAGCACCTTTCCCCACCACTGGTTTTGAAGGCTAAAAGATATACAGAGCAATCAATTCATAAGATCTGGGAACTGAAATGTTTCCTTAAACGTATAGTTAGATGCAAATACGATGTTTCTCTGTGTTTGTCATTAACCGTAATCCAGGAACAAAAGAATTACATCATAAAGGATGGGTTCAAGAATTCAATACTTGAATTAATTATTCAGTCAAGAAACCATTTATTTGATGCTGTGACTGGTGCTTTTTTAGGTGCTGGTACATGGAGATGAGTAAAAGAAATAGATCTTAAAGCATAATAGGTATTTAATAAGTGTAAAAACCAACACATACACAAACACACACATAAGTCATACACACCAAATTAAATTGCAGTAGGTGTTTAATAGGTGCAGAAATACATTTAAGACACATGCATGTGCACACACACACACACCAAAATAAACCTGCAATTTGAAATGCAACCTGATTTTCTCACACACTGGTAGATCGGTTTGTAATTTTTATTCAAGTCATATAAAGAACATTACTTCTTTTTTGAATTTAAAATGCATTGAGGACCTCCAAAGGGTTTTTCTGACCAACCTCTGATACTGAAAAAGAGCTGATTGCTTTTTTATCTTTATCTCTTGGAGCATATGAAGAAATCTTACATTATTTGCGTAAGTCCCTCTTTCTGGATGAGCTGATTCGTCCTCATCCCCCCAATAGCTCCCATACAGAAGAATGACTGCATAGAGCATAGATGGTTGTTAATGTTTCCTCCAGTGAATTAAAACATGAAGTAAAGTGAATCATTATAGCAAATAAATTGTAAAGGACAGTTTTCAACAATCGGTGCTTATTAATCTGTTAATCTATTACTAATTGGTTGATTTTTAAGTTATTTGGCTTTACTTGTTGTAAAAGGGGAGGGCACAGTGCAACACAAGGAAGAGTCCCAGCGCCAAAGAGTGGGGATTGATTTAGTTTGCACGAAGCTTCCAAAGAATTGCTGAGAGAAATAGAATGTATCTCTGCCATCCAGCTTTCTCACTCTACCCTTCACACATTCCTTTTTGGGTGGATACTATTGGGGTTAGTTAACATATGAGGTTAAACCAAAAATGTAGCATGGATGGGCGTTGATTCCCTGTGGGAAGAAAAACACAGAAGTGAGGTCCTAGCACTGAGCAGAGCTCAGAAACCATGGTTCAGTATGCATGTATTTTATTAATGCTTGGAGCCTTATTGACGGAGCATATCACAGAAGGCTCATTCTTCTGTTCAAAAACCTACTGGTCCAGAAACATGCTTAAGTCTATTAGAGCAGCAGGGGTTTTCTCCCGAGCTCCATACCTGACAGTGTGGGAAATTGCATCACCTTGTTAGGGCACTGCTGCTCTTTCTTTCTTTCCCCCGGGGCTGGCTGAGCTGCTGACAACCCATCACCTACTGCCATTAGAAATGTCAGAGCCCAGAGGGGTCTCTGCTTCCCACCCACAGCCTCTGAGGAAAGGGAGCCCAATCCTACCATCCAAGAGAGGTTCGAGCCCTGCCAAAGTAGGTTTACATCATTAAATGTAACAGTAGATGGTGGTCAGGTTCCCGTCAAGAAATCGTGTGTAAAGACAAGACAAGAAGACCACCCCAAGCTTCAGAGCAAATAGAGCAGGAGAACCCACTCTAGCATTGGATGGGCCCCTCAAACCTCACTTCTGTTTGGCAGTTTGTAGCTCTTGGCTGCACCCTGTGCATTAGGAGATGAATGGACCAGCCTAAAACAACTCCCTTCCCTTGGGTGCTAGCAGACAGCTTGAGAGAATGTGAATGGACTTTCAGGCCTCTACTTAGTGCTGGGTTTGAGAGCAGAAATCTGGTCATAACTAAGGCACACTCTCTACCCTAACTGGAAGGATACAGCCAAACATGTAATTTACTTTAGAAAAAAAAAACTGAGTCACCAATGCACTGTATGAAAAATATGGTATATATATATATATATATATATATATATAATATTGGAAGAATTATAATACATTCATCCTTCTTATAAACAACTCACATGTTTTCATACCAACTCTTTGTGAAACAGAGATTATTATCTTCACAGCTTGGTTAATTAAGAAATGGCAGAAAAAGAATTTTTCCCAGCCTCAACACCTAGGAGATTGTACACTCTTTTCAGTATATGTAGACCATTTCAGGAGTTGTCGCATGAACATGATGCAATACAGGTTACAATAATTCTCAGCAGATTATCAGAATTCCACATCTTTCCTCACCATTCACTTAGAAACACCAGGTTGTCATAACAACCTTTAGAGACTGAACTTGGTGGAGACACTGAGTGCAATTCAAGGTAATGCACAATACAACTGATGTGAAAACAAATAGAATGTAGCTGTCATTCTGAAATCAAGAAAATATCAACTAAGTTTGATAAATGACTACAAATGTGTGACACAAAAGTAGCTATTTATTGAATGCTTGACAGATAGCTAAAGTTATTGAAACCCCCTGCTTTCCAGATACTGTACAAAAGTCACACCATTAACCCATGAGATGTGAAACACGTGGTAGCTGACCACTTTCAAGGTTTATTTGTTCACTTATTTGGGTCAATATAATTCTTCTAAAAGTAGCAATAAAAAGTCTTAATTTTGGATATTGCTGGAGAAAAAGCAGAAAGATAATAAGTAGAACTTTCAGTTTTCCATTCTTTATTCATAGAATAATTGGAAAATGCAATGCAATGCAATGCAAAATGCTTGTGACTAAATTAGAAAAAAAAATCAGCATAAGATTTGTGTTATTCCAATAGAAATTTCCAGAAAATATGATCAATGTAAGTATTGCTCAATAAGGAGTTAGAAAAAAAAATGGTTTTTTTGTAAATA
Source organism: Lynx canadensis (assembly GCF_007474595.2). NCBI lineage: Eukaryota > Metazoa > Chordata > Mammalia > Carnivora > Felidae > Lynx > Lynx canadensis. The sequence continues at coordinate 222,607,327 of NC_044303.2, read as the reverse complement.
AAACCACATAGCCAGGCATTGTGATTTTCAATGACCCTGTCAAGTAATGGTCACAGATTTTCTTTATATACCTAGTTGAGAGAAATTTTCAGTGTCAATCCAGGAAGTGAAATTCATTGGTCAAAAATATTGGCTGAAAATGACTCTGGACAGCTAGAAAGCTTCTGGTACTCTGAGAGCTTATGTTATTGATCATTTTTATATTCTGCTAACAAAAAAAAAATCTCCCAAGTGATACCTTGATGTTACTGAAGAGAAATGAAACACAGAATGTCTGTTATGTTGAACGAAAATTTACTGACAAAGGTGATCCTAAGTTTCTAGGGACAGACCATTAGTCTATCCTATAAGCCTCAAAGTTTCTGAGGTACCTAAAAATTAAACTGACAGAGAGGACCATGGAATCACATGGGAAATTTTGAGTATACTTAAGTCAACTCTGAAACAATCATGGAAACATAAATATAATGTTAGTTACATATGCATAGGTTTTCAATAACATATTTTTATATTAAGTTTCACAAATATTTCTGGAATAATTCATACGATAAAAATTCAGAGTTACAAAACACATATCAATGATATCTTTTTTTAAAAAAAAGTAAAAATAGCTCCCCTAAAATGTATCTTTTCAATGTTTTAGAATGTTTCTTCCTGTCCAATAATACTATCAAATTCTTCCAAAACATTGAACTTTTAAATACCCGTATACTATAATTAAATTATAGAAAAATATCATTAAAAGTGTAAAGAAAACTGAGTAATTTATATGACACTAAATGCTTATAATAGCTTTGGTATTTTTATTAAAGTCATTATAAAACTGACATGTTCTTTCTTAATGACAGGTATGACCTTACGTAGTAAAAGTACTGTTTTGAATATATAATAACTGTTTAAATAATCAGAATTAATCAAATGTTGGTTTATTTTGGGAAGAAATTGTAGGACGAATCCATATTTGTGGCCGTGAAATGTAGATTAAAATTTCTTAAAGAAACAATTTGAGAAGAGGTAATTTAAGTTTTATCAAAGAAACTTGATAAGTGAATGACAATGTCAAGCTGATTGGAGAGAGAAGTAATCATGAAAAATGAAGGAAGAAGTGGTAAAGATATAACTTGAGTTTTATCATGAGAATTTAAAAAAAAAGCTTTGATGTTAGAGATGAGAAAGAATATATAATAGAAAAGGAATTTCTTGGGGCACTTGGGTGGCTCAGTCAGTTAAGTTTCCAAATTTGGCTCAGGTCATGATCTCGTGGTTCGTGAGTTTGAGCCCCATGTTGGGCTCTGCACTACCAGACGGCTCAGAGCCTGGAGCCTGCTTTGTATTCTGTGTCTCCTTCTCTCTCTCTGCCCCTCCTCTGCTCACACTGTCTCTCTTTCTCTCAAAAATAAATTAACATTAAAGAAAGAAAGAAAGAAAGAAAGAAAGAAAGAAAGAAAGAAAACAAGAGGCATTTTCCCATGGCCCAAACTCTCTGTCCAACCTATCTTCCACAATTTGTCTTATTTACCAGGTAAACTTCACTTCTCACCTCCAAGATATAGTCTATCTAACTCTACGATTTAACTCATACTCTTCTTTCTACTTGACAGTTTTTATATTTACTGTAAATCTACCCATCCTTGAAATCTAAATTTAAGTATTGTAGCCTCCATGGATTGATCTGTGACCTTTCTAGCTAGAATTCATTTTCTACTCCCCTGTGGTTCCACAACACTCTTTTCTTACATTAAAGTATTTATTGCATGCCACCGTGCATTATAGATCTTGAGCTACACAGTTAGTTTTATTGCTAGTTTGTAGATCTCTTGAAGGCAAGGGAAGTCTGGTTTATCTTTTCATCTCTCATGGTAACCAGAGGACTTAGCCTAGTGCCACTTTGGAAGTACTACTCGATACAATGCAATAAAAGCAGTTCTTGGATACAGTCAATCAAGACCCTCATTAAAAGAGCTTGCTAAGTGATGAGGCTAAAGTTACAAGTTTTCAAGTTTATTGTGTTTATAAAGATCAAGGATTTGTACTCTTTAGGAGAGAAAAAGGAATCTCAACACTTGAACTCGTTTGAAATTCAAAAGGCCTCAAATATCTGAGCACTTCTAATGGCAAAGCAATCAGCGTTTTCAGAAACATTTGAGACATGGCGGTCCAGTAGTTTAGGAAGATATTTCTTAAAGCAATGTAAGTAGGACCGGGTGCCTGGGTGGCTTGGTTGTTAAGCGTCCAACTTCGGCTCAGATCATGATCTTGCGGTCCCTGAGTTTGAGCCCCGTGTCAGGCTCTGTGCTTCAGCAGACCCTGGAGCCTACTTTGGATTCTGTGTCCCCCTCTCTTTCTGCCCCTCCGCACTCATGTTCTGTCTTATTCTGTGTCTCAAAAATAAATAAATGTTAAAAAAAAAGAAGTGTAAGTAGGATGAATCTGTACAAATAGGGAAGTTATTAGAAGTTTAACTTAAAGGGACTCTATTTAGCAACTATTATTATTATTTAGCATTATTCTAATATTTTTAAATATTAACTAATTTGAATCATACTAAGTGCTGTATTTTTAGTATACAATTTAATCTTATACATTATCCCTTTTTTGTTCTCACGATAACTTATCCTAATTCCTATTATAAAGAGGAGAAAATCAAAATAAGGTAATCTGATTGAAATTTTATAATCCTCAAATTATTATTTAATAATTTATTTGTAGGGGCACCTGGATGGCTCAGTCATTTAAGCGTCCAACTCTTGGTCTCGGCTGAGGTCATGATCTTGCATTTGTGAGATGAAGCCCTGTGTATGGCTCTGTGGTGGCAGCGTGGAGCCCGCTTAGTATTCTCTCTCTTCCTCTCTCTCTCTCTCTCTGCCCTTCTGCCACCCGCATGCGTGCACACACTCTCTCTCTCTCTCAAAAATAAACATTAATATTTTATTTGCATAACTATGTGAATACATAAAAATAGGTATAGAAACTTACAGATCACTTTTAAAGATTTAGAAAAGTTAATTTACAATGTTAATTGCATACTTTTTATTTCCAATGTATACTACTGATAGGTATACCTTTATTTGGACCAGTTCTCCAAAGTATATAGTCGTGAATCCTAGAGCGTACGTCCATGAATTCTAATAGCTATCTTAGGGCACAATATATTCAATATATATTGAAGAAAGGAAGAAGATAAAAGAAGAAGAAAAGAGGAAAAGGAAGAAGAGAAGAAAAAGAAAATACTATTTAGTGGCTATTCAAGTAACCCTGATATGCTATTACTGACCACAATCAACCAAATAATAATACAATCTCTATAAGGATCGAATCTATTTAATAGTTATTCCAAATAGTTCACTTCTCGTGGGCTATATCATGTGATTTTATATCATGTTATATTGGCTTTATCTATATAGATATTATTACTCGTTGCTATTAAATTTATCATTGCTTTCTAATAGTAAATATTATTACTCACTGTTTACCATTTATTACAGGAAAGCCACACCGATGCATGAAAAACCAGTACTGACCTGGGTGCTATACCACCGTAAAACCATATGTTGTACCTTACACAGACACCGTCATGATATTTCTGTTTCTTCACTGCAGGTGATCACTTCTAACTTGGACTTCCAATAAAAAATAAATATTTATAAAACAACAGATTAAAGCCCGACGTCCTCAATCTCCAGGACCGTTACAACACAAGTCCAGAGATGTTGAAGAGACTCAGAGTTGACACAGTGAGGAAAGGGACACTGGTGCGAAATACACAGATTAGCAAAGGGCTGCGGCACCACACAGTCACCTTAAAAATCCTTAGATAGAGACGAGAAATCCTGGAGAAAATAATGAGCATCACAGCCTACAAAGCACACGCCACATTGTGAAAAGGTTCCATGCTGTCCTTTCTCACCATAGTTTCTGCCCCGCAGAGTCTCTGTCACAGAGCAATTGGTCAGGAAATACAGCGGAATAAATGTAGTGTATGATATAATTATAAATAAAATATAGATGAATTTATTTTTTAAAATTTTTTTCAACGTTTATTTATTTTTGGGACAGAGAGAGACAGAGCATGAACGGGGGAGGGGCAGAGAGAGAGGGAGACACAGAATCCGAAACAGGCTCCAGGCTCTGAGCGGTCAGCACAGAGCCCGAGGCGGGGCTCGAACTCACAGACCGTGAGATCATGACCTGGCTGAAGTCGGACGCTTAACCGACTGCGCCACCCAGGCGCCCCAGGATGAATTTTAAAGTTTAGTCTAGAGTCAGCTAGAGAAGACAATGGTTTTCTTCAAGGTTTTCACCAGATCTTCTTCAAGGTGAAACGTTCTTCAAGGTTTTCACCAGATCTTCACCGAGGTGGTACAGATTGAAGCACACATTGCGTGTTTTTCACCGCAAGACATAGGGTGAGCTATTTGAAGAAGATATCCGGGTCTTCCAAAATCCAACACTAAAGAAAAACAATGTTTCTGTACCAGGTGTAAAATACCCTGGACTTAGAAATCATATTGGCTAGTACAAGTAAGATTCGAATTTCAAAAGAGGCCAAACCAGAAGAAAGTGCACCTTTTATAATTATGTCCCATTATGGCTACTTTTGAACTGGTGTGGATTTATGTCACACATGACAAGAGCTCATTCAAATCTCCAACCATTTTCAATCAAGGTCAATGGTTTCAGATTCAAATTTTCAAGTATCCTTTTTTCTTTGTCAGACACTGTGTTAGCTCCAACATGCTTTCCTAACATAATTTAAAATTGATATCTCAATTTACTTTGATTTATATCCCTGAAACTACTGCTTCAGTGTTTCTGATTTCATACCTGCATAATAAAGTTCCTGCTTTGCCCATCAAATTTTGGCAAAGGATCACTAGGATATCTCTCTGGACACTGCCTTTGTCACGTCTCCAACTTCACTTCAACCAATCACTTCCACATATGATTTTCCAGCAGCTCTGAGTTCCCAGGAAACCAGGTGTTTTCACTAACCTTAGTTTGTTTGCACCTAATCCAGACTTGGCAAATAATAACACAGCCCTTCAGTCATTTCTATCCGAGGTGAGGCTGTCCAAACCGCAGCCATTCAATCATTTCCTTAACAATTTTTGCACTATCTGTGTATTCCTAGTACCGTTATCACTATGATTTGAATGTATAGCTAACACTTTATGACGAAAAGATTTTTTTTTGTTCTGTTAACCATGGTATGTATGGAACTTAAAATAATACGTGCCATGTAATAAGCCCTGAAGATGTACCTATTGAATAAACAAGTGAAAAGACTAGCGTATAAACACATGGAATCTATTAAAATTATGGCAATCAAAACAAAGCAGTATTATTAAATCCTAGCTCTATATCGTTGTTTTCTGTAGGGTGTGTCCAAGAGGTCTGTCCCCTTTTGATTATGAAGGAAATTTCCAAGTAATAAACAAATGTAAAGACTTGCTACATCCGAATGAGGCTTTCTCAGATCCTTGCTACCCAAAGTATGTTCCAGGAACAGCAATCAGCCAAGAGAGACAACAAATAAAAACCCAAATGATTAATAAAAGGTAAAAGATAAAGCTGAGGAAACCTCCAAGAAAAGAAAGGGGGAAAAAAAAAACAGATGGAAAGCAAGATCCAAAATGGGAAGACACATATCTGAATAAAAGGAGTTCTAGAAGGAAAACAGAACAGAAAAGGGGACCCAGAATAATCAACAATGTATTTTCCAACTTATTTCCTAAAATTAAAAACATTGATTTCTGATTAGGTGCCTTGCTAAGAGGCTTGCAAGATGAATAAAAATAGATTCAAAGCAAGAATCAAGATTGGGACTCCTCAAAACATCCGGACCCACCTCTGTTGTCACTTCAGGGAAGCATTCATCTTAGTCAAATCTCAGCCACTCTCTCTGTTAGACACTTACAACTACTATCTGCTTTGCTGGTTTTCTGCCTTAAATCTGCCAGTAAACCTCACTTTACATTTCTGTCATGTGTCTATCATGGTGTTTGGCCTTTTTTTTTTTTTTTTTTTTCTTGTATGACAGAAGATCTCAAAAATTTTACTTACCCTGTATCCTCTCACAGGGAGCAATCGGGGAAGGTGTATATGTTCAACCAAAACCAGGAAGCAAACTATGGCAGAAGAAGGTCAGAAGCTTTAGGAAAAAAGGCAGTGAACACAAGAGAGAGATGGAAAGAATAAAAATAGGGAGGATTATTAAGGAGGAGCCCATGGCCACGGGATGATGGAATTCTAGAGAGGAATCAAACCAGATTGCGGTAAGTCAGAAAAGACTGAGGAAGACTTCTTCAAGACTAGAAATTAAGGTAATAGCTATTGAGATGTGATTTGCTTCATTGGGAGATGCCATTGAGGATGCATACATAGGAAACAGTAGGAAGGAATCCCCTCCCCTCCCCTGCCATAAAATTCAAAGGCGTATTAAGTTGAAGGAAACCAAGGAAGGATGCATTTGCATAGGCATAATAATGTATCCTATGAATGTCAATAAATCCTGTCTTTAGAAAAGATAAATAGAAAAAATAGTCTTCAGGGGGTATCAGTGAGACAGGAAATGGATGGGGTGAAGGAGGGAGATAACAGGTATCTTTGTAGGGCATTACTTTGTCCTATAGGTTTTTACAACTATTTGATTCAAAGTGTATACTTTAAAACTCAAACTAAAAACAAACAGATGATAAGAACCAAGTAAAAACGAAGCTATTTTAAAAAGAGAAAGAGGGGCGCCTGAGCAGCTCAGTAGGCTAAGCGCTGACTCTTGACTTCAGCTCAGGTCATCACCTCATGGTCATGAGATCGAGCCCACATCAGGCTCTGTGCTGAGCATGGAGCCTCTTGGGATTCCCTCTCTCCCTTTCTCTCTGCCCCTCCCTGGCTCATGTTTGTTCTCGCTCTCTCTCAAAAATAAACAAACATTAAAAAGAAAAGAGAAAAAGAGATAGGAGACTAATAGCATACCAATTGTGACCATATCCTAATTTATTAGGGACTTTCCCCAACTCTTTAGAAGTGTTAACTAAGCAGTCTCCCAGCACTGGAAATAAAGCAGTGAATAAAAGAGACAAAAACCTTTCACTTCACGGTCTGCCTTCTCTTCCCTTCGGAGACTGGAAAACGACCGGATGTAACCATATCTGCTCTATAATTTTCTAACTCCAGGTTTTAGAACTCCACCACTAACTCCACTTTTAGAATTCCACCACTCTGATCCCTTCTGTCATTCTCCTTCTGACTCTCCCCACTCCAGTCACATGTACTGTCCTCCCAGTCTTTGCCTTTTCTGTTTTCCTGAGCTGGAAAGCTCTTCTCCCTCAATATCCCAATTGACTCACTCATTTCAGTCTGGAATCAACTACTATCTCATGAAAGAGGCTTCTGTGATCATTATCTTTAAAATACTTACTACATGAGCAATAAAAGTGAAAGTAAACAATGGGACTAGATCAAATTAAAAAGCTTCTGCACAGCAAAAGAAATAATCGACAACATGGAAAGGCAAGTTATAGGATGGAAGAAATATCTGATAAGGGGTTAGTATCAAAAATACATAAGGAACTCATACAACTGAGAGAAAAAACAACAACAACAAATAATCTGACTAAAATAGGCAAAGAAGGGGCACCTGGGTGGCTCAGTTGGTTGAGCACCAGATTTCGGCTCAGGTCACGATCTCACGGTTTGTGGGTTCAAGCTCCACGTCAGCTCTGTGCTGACAGCTCAGAACCTGGAGCTTGCTTTGGATTCTGAGTCTCCCTCTCTCTCTGCCCCTCCCCTGATTGCACACACACACACACTCTCTCTCTCTCTCTCTCAAAAAATAAATATTTTTTTAAATTTTTAAATAAAAAAAATAGGCAATGAAATGTAATATATACATAATGAAATACAATTGAGTTATAAGGTGAGGGAAATCTTGCCATCCAACATGGATGGATCTTATGGGCATTATGCTAAGCGAAATAAGTTAGGAAGAGACACATGCTGTATGATATTAATTATGTGTGGGAATCTAAAAAAGTCACATTCATAGAAAAACAGAATAGAATGGGTGATTGTTAGGGGTAGGGAGTGTGAGAAATGAGGACATGTTAGTCAAAGGGTACAAACTTCCAGTTATAAGATAAAAAATTTCTGAAGATCTAATATACAGCACGGTAACCATAATTAACAATACCGTATTTATACTTGAAAGTTGCTAAAAGAGTAAATCCTAAATGTACCAACCACAAAAAAAGAGATTTAACTCTGTGAGGTGTTTATGTACATATGTATATGTATATGTATGTACATATGTATATGTATACGTATATGTGTATGTGTATGTGTATGTATATGTATATGTATATGTATATATACATTCATATATACAGTCATCATATTGTGCATCTTAAGTTTTAACAATGTTACATGTCAGTTATAGCTCAATAAATCTGGAAAATATTAAAATAAAATAAAATACTTACCAGTCAGTCACTTTTTCCTGCTTTTTTGTTTCTTTATAGCACTTACGACCACCTGATCTAATACACATTTATTCATCAGTTTTTATGCCAGTATTTCCATGATATAAGCTAAGACATATAAAAGTACTCTCACTGTTTGTTTGTTTCTAAATTCATGGTGTCTAGAGCATGCTGGTACATTAGATTCTTAATATAAATATTTAGAAGAAAAGAAGAATGTAAAGAAAAAAAGTAAGACTATATATACATATACATATATATATGTATATGTATATATATGAAAGTTTAATGTTTAAAATAAACCTGTTACTATATGTACCCATTTATATCTATAAAGTTGTTTTAACATCTAATATTCAACTAATGTTTAAATCATTTTTTTATGTTTATTATCGAGAGAGAGAGAGAGCACAGAAGCAGGGGAGGGGCAGAGAGAGAGGGAGAGAGAGAATCCCAAGCAGGCTCCCTGCTGTCAGTGCAGAGCCCAATGCAGGTCTCGAACTCACAACTGAGATCATGACCTGAGCAGAAATCAAGAGTCCGACACTTAACCAACTAAGCCACCCAGGTGCCCCTAAATCCTTTTTAAAAACTAGTATTTTGGGCAGTTTTAGAAAATTGAATAAGTTTTCAAAAACAGATTATCTAAATTTCTTGAAAATGTTTTCTGGATGTGTATATAATTACATGAAGCAGACAGGTCAGGGTTTTCTGTAAGTTCAGCTATTCCTTTTAGTGTTCTTGCCACATTTATTCATTGAGTTCATATTTGTTTTTATATATTTAGCAAAGACTGGAGTTTGTAATGTTGTATGTCCAACGTAATGAGGTTTTGACACATAGTTTAGAAGATAGCAACACCTTATTAGCTATAGAATAATAAACAGTTACTAAATGAGAAAACTAGACAACTCTGAAGTTCTTCTTCTCACCTTACTCTCCAGGGAAGGAAAGGTGTTAAGAGGTGCTGAATAATAATCACATATGAGTCACTTTCTGACGCTGCTGTCTTGCACGATTTACAGAATATAACCCTTCAGATGGTCTTTGTTTTCTTTTCCAATTCCCACAAGGGAATATTCATTTTTGTCGTGTTTATTAAATCACAGAGTTTAGGCAACTTGATAAGAACTTTGGGGCCTGGCAATATTGGAGTCTACAGGTGTGCCCAGTGTTGATGTCCCCCACCTGCTGCAACACTTCTTAGCTACAGATTTCCTTTGAGCCCCCACAGTCCCCGCCGCCCTCTGTCACTATTCGCATATACCAAGTAGGAAATGATGGCTTTGTCTAGACAGAGCCCAGCTCCTGTGAAAATCTGCAATGAATGTGATAAACTGGCTATTACCAAGGACAACCTCAGTTTTATGGAATGATAGTGTATTTCAACACTGCTATTCATCGGGGAGACCGATCCTATATGCCCCAACAGCAACCCACTGTGCTCCCGAACCCCTGGAATGCCCCAGACCTGCCATCTAGCTGCCAATTAGAAGATGATAATGGGAATGAGGGGTTAAAAAAAAAAAAAGCCCAAATAGGGAAGTGTTAAACTGAAAACCTTGCTGCCAAAGGCATCTTGTGTCTGTGTGGGCTTAGGAGGGTGGGGATTGGAGAGAAAGGGTGGAGAAAGATATGGCAGCATAAAGCCAGTGACCCAGATAGGAAAGGGAAGGAGAACAGGAGCATGATTTTCTCACTAATCTTGAGAGCACTGGGTAAGATTTAAGTGGAGACTCTATGTGAAACTGCAAAGCAAGCACATGAAATATAATTTGCTCTATGTTGGCAAAGGGAGGGGACTGCAGGTGGGCACCGAGATAATCTGTATCATGCAATGTAAGCTTGATGGAAATAGCTTCAGAAAAGCGTATGATTGCTGCAACCAATTTAAAGTTGAAAGTAAAATATGATTACTGTGTATCTAGGAGCTCCTAGTGCAGCTCTATCCCAGGTGGTAACCAAAGAATACCCATCTGCATGCTTCCTTACCAAAATCTTAGAACTACCCAAGGCCTCTAGGTCAGTGTATTGGTAAAAATGGAATTCAGGATAAAATTTCTGCTGCTTTTCCTGGCCTGGGATTTTATTTTCACATTTCTGTAGCAGATTCTAGAGTCTCTCCCCTGCTGGAAAATGGAGCATTATCTTTGCAGATATATTCTGCTCAAATAAGTTTAAGTGCCCAGAATAAAATATATATTATTATTATATTATTTTAATATATTATTATTATAGGTATGTATATGTATACACACACACACACACACACACACACATATGTGTATATATCTCACCTCCTCTCCAAACCTCAGCTTTTGGTTATAAAATTGGTATAATAGTAAGACTTTACATCAAGTGAGATTATACCTGCCATAGTTTAGAAGAGTGCCCAGTGCATTGTAACTGGCCCAAGGAATGAAAAACACAAGTATTATGTATTCCTTCCCTCGACTGATTGGAAGATGGATTGTTTCTTTGTGTTTCTCTAATAGCGGCCTTACAAGTATTTGTGTTGGGAAAAAGCAGTGATCCATGTCTGCAAAGCTGAAAGGGCTCTTATCTATTTTATTTAAGTGAAAAGTAGTTGGGTAGAAGAATAAAATCCTAGCATGGTGAAATACAGAGATGATTGCATCTAACAGTACAGATGGTGCAGATGGGTGCATTGGCCAGGGTGATCGATTCTTATGGAAGTTCTGTGATAACTACTGTAACAGCTATTGTCACAGTAGAGCTGTGTAACAAATACCCTAGAACTCATTTGAAAAATGCAATGAGTTGGGGCGTCTGGGTGGCGCAGTCGGTTAAGCGTCCGACTTCAGCCCGGTCACGATCTCGCGGTCCGTGAGTTCGAGCCCCGCGTCAGGCTCTGGGCTGATGGCTCAGAGCCTGGAGCCTGTTTCCAATTCTGTGTCTCCCTCTCTCTCTGCCCCTCCCCCGTTCATGCTCTGTCTCTCTCTGTCCCCAAAAAATAAATAAACGTTGAAAGAAAAATTAAAAAAAAAATAAAAATGCAATGAGCAATTACTCTCATGGGCATGGTTTTGCTGATTTAACCTGGGCAATTCTTGGAGGCCCTGTTTCAATCTATAGGTCCTGCTATACTTGGCTGCCACCTGTGTTGGGCTATAGTCTTATCCAATAGTTTTTATTTATTCTGGGGCCCAAGTTAATGTATAAACAGGCAGGAGGGCTCTTCATGGCATTTACAGAGCAAAAAAAGAAAAGCCCAGGGGTGCCTGGGTGACTCAGTAGGTTAAGCATCCGACTCATCGTTTCAGATCAGGTCATGATCTCACAGTTTGTGGGATCGAGCCCCATGTTGGGCTCCATGCTGACAGCATGTGTCCTACTTGCCCGCTTGGTATTCTCTCTCTTCCTCTCTCTTTGCCCCTCTTCCATGTCTCTCTCTCTCTCTCTCTCTCTCTCTCTGTCTTTGGAAAATAAATAAACTTGAAAAAAAAATCCCAACTGTGAATGCACATGTCAAATCTCTGCTTATGTCATGCCTCTTAACATCCCATTGGCTGAAGCAAGTCCTATCACCAAGCCTCAAATCAAGGAGCAGAGGCGCATCCTCTGCCTTTTGGAGAGAACTAAGTCCCATCGCAACAGTCATGGATACAGGAAGATGTGTTAATCTTCCATGCAGTGTTATTCCCTCCTCCTCCTTTATAACCAATAAATCCCTAGCAAAGGTTATTATAGTTTATTAATGTTTTAGAAATCAGATTATGGGTGCAGATTGATTGTTTGCTTGCCTTCTGTAATTGCTTGTGAGATCCTCCCCAAGTTAGGAGCAGGGGATAAATGAGGTTGCCAAAAAAGGGCGCACATATGTTTGGGTTTTACTAGGATTTCTCTGATTTAATAGTTTTTATGAACTCAGTGTTGAAGAATTATCTCCCTTCCATGGCTTCTGCCTGTTATTTTGCTGTATTCTCTTCTTGTAACAAAGAGACCACATAAAAACAATAAAGAAAAATTCCTCTTCTATTGTTCAATAATTTAGACTGCACCTGTCTGAACATCACCACTCCCCAAGTTTCTAAAGAAGCCTTTATTCTATCATTCCAATATCTTCCCTTTCTGTGTTTATCTGTCGAATTTGGGATGTCATAACTCCAGTAATGATTATTCACAAGGTTTGAAACCTTTATCTATACCTCTGTTATTATATCACACTTTTGCTTGTGTTTAAACCATTTATTTAGGGCCCCATAGGATATACACCAGGCTAGGGACTACTCCAAACTCTGGGAAAAGAGGCAAAGACAATTTTATAAACTTTCTATTGGACTCACAATGTTGCACTGTTCAGCAGTGAGAGATGTAATGAGTTGTCACACATTGCAATTAGAATAAATAAAAGACTTTTTGGTTGCAATGAAACACTGGGTCCTGTAATTTGAGATTTCTCAAACAGGTATCATTTTATCATGTTCATAACAGCAACAACTATGACACTAATCAAAACTTGGGGCCAGTAACATGATGTCCCATATTTTATTTTAGTGAATAAGGATAGTCAACAAAGCAAAATAAATATTGCAAAAATCTACAAATTATAGGTTCATTTCCTTAGAGGCTTTTCTAAGCCCCCCCCCCCCAGATTAAGAGAGAATCTCGGAATAAAAGACAATTTGCAACAGTGGGGGGTGGTGTTGAGCAGGGAAATACGCCTTGGTCCTGATAGTTTCCCATTTTGTCACTCATTGGTGATGACACCATCATAGACTGGAAGCTAGGAATCATGACCTTAAATATCTTTTTCTTCACCCGTTTCAAGAGGTACTTGATTGGTATGGAATTCCAAACGCAATGGGGTCAAATGGAAATCTCTTTTGGTCACAGAGAGAAAATAGCTATTATTTGACACGGAAGTAAATTGTCCCCGTTTAGAAAAATCTGTGCTTCTCAGCTATTTTACTATCGGTAGGAGCATGCTTAGCAGTTACCCCTCAGTTAACACCCAGGCCACCACTTATCTAAATGAGTTGCCAATGGGAAAATGTGTATGCACTTGCAGGCACAGTGTCTTAGATGCATTATTCAGAACTCTTCCGGCTGCAAGTGATAGAAAATCAACTTAAACTGCCTTCAGGGGGAGATGGACTTTATTGACACACAGCCTAAGCGTCAAGAGTGGTCTGGCTTCAAGCACACAGCTAGGTCCAGAGGCTCCAAGGATGTCCTCGCCACTCATGCTCTTTATCTCTGGTCGCTCTTTTCATCTGCAGTGTCTCATTTCACAGACACAGTGACAACAAGCCTGCCAGTGGCTCCGGGTTTACATTTGCTCTTTCAGCCACTTTAGGAGGAAGAACACGTCCTTTTCTTACAAAAAAAAAAAAAAAAGCGCTAACATAAACCTTAGAATTGGAACTCATTGGCTCTGACGACTTTGGCATGGATTGCCTGGTATCCCTGAACTTAAAACTGATCGGCCCAATCTGTTTTACCTCTGGAGCTGTATCGCCGGGACCCAGGGCACAAAGAGGGGAGAAAAGTGAGGAAAAGATAGTTCTCAGGAGAAAAGCAGGATTTTTTGTATTGTTTTGTATTTTACCAAAAGAAGATGCCAGGATGTTGTACAGGTCACAACTGGGCAGAGTGTACCATCCTAAGAGTCTCATTACACAAACCATCCACAACAAAGGCATCCCTCCTCTGTACAAAGGCAAAGGTGAATGAGAGGTCCTAGGTGTTTGCCCTTCCAGAGGCCTCAATATCCAGATACCAAAGAATATGGGAAAAATGATATGGAAACGAGAGGACTCAACAGTACAAACCCAACTGGTAACTTCTGTCTCTAGAACCTAGAACCAAAATGCTCTGGAGGGATATTTCTTCTAGTTTTTCACCTTGTCACATTCCACAACCTAGTAATAAGCCTTGCCATATTTAAAGAAATGATTTTGCAAAGATAATTTATAAGAAGTGAAAATAATATATGTGTTATCTTCTTTCCCCTAAGCAAGTATCAAATTCATTGTCTTAAAAAGGCCCCAGATAGAAAGTGACTAGCATTCTCCATTGATGGCCATTCCATTATCTATCTTATTTTAAGTAGTTCTGAGAAAAATATCCTGAGCTTGTCATTAAAGTCAGAACCTAAATTCTAGTATTGAAAGAAGTATCAAATCTCAATACATTCTAAAAAAGTATAATAAAATCACCCTCAGGCTATAAATTGGAGGCTATATCCAATGCTGATATTAAAATACTTACTTGCATTCTTATAATTATTGATCACCAGTTAACATTCGCCTAAGGTTTAATTAGACTGCTAACAGAGGGGATGTTGTATGAATGGATATGATACTATTGTCAACATATTTTTTTTACTATTATTTAAAAGCTACTATAAATAATATATGTTACAAGATACAGAAGAATGCATAAAAATGGTTGGAGGCAGGGCACCTGTGTGGCTGTTTGTTAAGCATCCTACTCTTGATTTCGGCTCAGATCATGATCTCACAGTTCGTGAACTTGAGCCCCACACTGGGCTCTGCACTGACAACAGGGAGCGTACTTGGGATTCTCTCCCTCCTTCCCTCCTCCCCTGTTTCCCTCCCTCTCTGCCCCTCCGCCTCTCAAGAAATAAATAAATACACATAGACATAATTTTTAAAAAATGGTTGAAGTCATCCAGAGCTTATGCTCTTATTGGAGAGGTTCCTTATGAAAATTAGTAAAATATAATTTTAAAATACGATCTAAGGTTGAATGACATTTTAACTTTGCATAGTTTGTTCTACCTACATAGAAAACAGTCATCTGCAATTGTATTTCTTGAGAGGAAACATATAAGCTTTTGTTCTTTTGTTCACAACATCTCAGTTTGAAAATAGAAGCAAAATTATTTTATATAAAGTTCTTTACGTAACTATTCAAATATTCATTGTCATGTGTCTTTGGGGCTCAGAGATACCACTTGATCCACACCTGAAAAATTAAAGAACAAAATCCAAAATCAAAATCCAAGATCAAAAAAGGGGACCTGATGTGAGAGGGAAAGAAGAAAGAACTGAAATAGGAAAGAATTCTATGTCCACTAACCACCAGGTAGAGGCACTGCGTTCTAGGAGCCCGATGGATGTGTTCTAAACTTCATGTTTCACTTTATTGTCAAGCTTAATTCAATCTCAACAAGCTTGTTCTTTTTTTTTTCCGCCTGGAAAAATTTGTAACTTCTCTGGACAATATTATTATATTACATGAACTGAACTACTTTAAATATCCTGATTACAAAAACCCATTGCCTAACAAAACTCTGAGACCTATAAAGAGAAATTCGTTTGCGGAGTTTTTGTGCAGTTCTCATTGTAAAAATCAGAGGGAGGGAGAGAAGCAGACAGAGTGGCACTATTTCTAAAAATAGATTTACAAAAAATTATCAGTTGCTAAATATTCCAAGAAGAAAAAATTGAGAATCAAGCTGTGTCACTTTAAGATGGTCAGTTATGATACTGTTTGATCTCAGTAAATGGTAGGAAAGGTGGATATGCTATTTAAAACCAGAGACATAGTATGATTTGGAGCAAAACCAAAATGAGATACTGAAAGGAAATGGACCGGAAAATTGTTAGGCAGCCTCATCTTTTTCCTAGGGACTGACACAACTCTCAATCTTATCCATCATCTCTGCATCACTCAGGTCACTTCTACAAACATTTACACACCAGGATTTTAAGTGGAACTCCTGCTTTCCTCAGAATTTTGATGAAGGTCCCAATACTGAGGGCAAAAGTTGTCAAGCTCTTGCTATTTGTAAAGATCTGCCACCACTTATGGGAGGTTGGCCCAAAGGGTAATCCCAAACCCATCTGCCACTTGTAGACCATTAACCACCCCCAGGTTATCTAAAGACAAAACATTCTAGGGGATGTCAGTAGGAAGGGTAACTTTAGAGAAGCTTTGTCAACCTTGACTACACAGTAGGATCGTTAAAGATGCTCGGGCCATACTTGAAACATTACAGCCCAATCTGTAGGGGTGGAACACAGGCATTGGTGGCTTTTAAGGCCCTCAGATGACTCCAGTGTGCAGCCAGGTTAGAGAGACAATCTGTGAAGTGTTCCAGCTTGTCTCTTTCTCTCCCCATGGTGCTCGAGGCAAATGAAAACCTTAGGGAAGCTAGAAAAGGTTTGACTACTGTACTGGGGAGACTGGGGCTTAGAGAAGTCTCATGACCACACCTAAAACATTTTAAGGAAAGGAAGACTGATAAAGGGGTGCTTGTATGAGAGGGACAGAAGGGAGAACAATAGGAGGAGGGAGCTCTTTTCTACTAACCAGGGCAGGGGCACTGAATCTTAACAGCCAGATGTGGCCATTCTAAAATGGAATTATGCTTGAGTTGTTTTGAAAGGGATTTCATTTAAAACAAATGCCTAAAGACCATGAAAACCCCACAGAGAGACACTGTGTAAGTGGAACCCTTAAAATCAAATGCTAACAAAATGAAGCATTTTGTGGGCTGGAGAAGTGAGTCGTTATCCCCACCGGGGTACTCTTAGCAACTACAGAAGTGCTGTGCAGGGGAGAGTCATTCTTTGAACATTCTTTGAACATCAGTCAACATTACAGTTATACTCTCTTGTGAATCTTTGCCTTTTTCCTTCAATCCCCCCTTCCCTTTCAGGCCCAACTTTGGAGGGGCTAGAAACAAGTGTCAGTTAGAAGAAAGGAGGAAGGATGTTAGGTAGAGCAAGGAAAAAAGAAGAAACTAATTATATTCTTCCTATTTTCCCAAAGCTGGCTTCCAATAAGGCCTGATGTGCAAGAAATGGGAGGATTTGAATCGAATGAAAATAACTTTTGACAACTGGACTTTTTGGAAAAACCACAAATGGGACTCATTTCATATTCAAGTTCTAATCCAAAGGAAAGAAGAATGTTTCAGTGGAGTTTGTTTGAAGACAGTGAAGTAGAAAAAATAAAACTATTCCACAAATTTTGCTCTTTCTGAGTCCAACTCATTCAAACGTAAGTTCCTAATTGTCAGATACTGTGCTAACCATATAGGAGACAAACATCATTACATTTATTGAGGTGTAAGACTTGCCCATCACACAGCACTGTGAACCCCTTGCCTGCAGAACACCAACATAATCATCATGATTACTGTTCGTGTTTATTATCATTATTATGATCAGTGTTAAAATAATTAAACGAGGAGGCCAACTGATTGATGTTGTACCAGGGCCATGGACGCCTAAGTGAACAAACCAACATCTGAGTATGTACAGGCCAAAGGATAACCATTCACAAACAGCCAATGAGGCTTTAAAGTATAGGCAATCAGTAATTTCTTTACTTTGCTTCCACCTCTTCTGTGTAAAAGTGTCTCCCCAGCTCCTGTAGGTTCAAACCCTTCAGGTCTGATGCTGCCCAATGCCAATCAATTTTTGCTCAAATCAACTCTTAAAATTTGTAATATGCCTCCATGTATCCTGTAATAGCAACGATAGTAGTATTTCTCTTAAGGCCCGGATCACACGCACCTGGCACTAATAGATGTTCAAAAATACTTATTGAATGGATAGATGAATAGAGCAATGTGCAAGTATGAATTAGGGTTATATTCATTGGTGTCATGGAGACAATCTTTTCAGACGTAGTACAGAATATACTTTATAGTTAAAATGTATATATTTTTGCTAATTAAAAGTAGTAAAGTCTTATTAATTCTCTCCAACCCCTTGGGTCCTTTATTTTTGCTTTTCCTTTTCTAACTTATTTTAGCAACTTCTTCCCACCGTTACACACACACACACACACACCACACACACACACACACACACACACACACACACAAATGGATATGATGGAAGTAAAACGTAAAAATACAAAAAATGAAACTTTTCATTCTATGACACTCCCTGGAAATATTCATGCTATGAAAAGACTATCACAGGAAGGGGTGAATGGAGTGTAACATATCTTTCCTGCTCTTGACATTTCCTGCAGTGACCTCACTCCATACCCTGTACCTTTGCTCAATCCTCCAACCCAAGTAAGGAAAATGATTACTGTTCCACTGATCAGCTTAGTATACTGGGAAGGAAGGGATAATGGCAGAGGTTGTGACCCAGTCTACCACTGCTAATGGCTAAATCTGTCTAAATCTGGGATTTCGTATTTGAAAAACTCCCTCTCTGCAGATTATAACCTACATTCTTCAATACCAGTCCTATTAGGAATAGATGTGGTATTTTGGTCTCCAAACGCTTTCCTTCCTCCTTCATCTCAAGTGGGTCCAAACTCAGGTCAGGATAAGGAAAATTCATTTTGCTTCTTTCAAATATCTCAGTAATTATCTTTGCCTTTCTCATTTAACTAGTCAGATCTTGGTAGTTCAATTCCCTCAGTTTTTGTTTTTGTTTTTATATTAACCGTCTTCTCTCTACACTGCTATTTACCATTAATTATTCTGTTAAACATTTTCTTTCATTCAGAATGTAAAAAGTAACCTTTAACCCCAAGCCCTATTAATTTTTAGTCTTTTGTTCAATCTATGCTATAAAATAAGAAGATGAGTTTCATCTTCCCAAAGGACATATCTAATTATGATACTTTTTGCTGAAAACCTCTCATGGCTACTAGTTGCCTTTGGGAAAAACTACTTTTCAAGTCCTTACCAGGCTGAATTACCCTACCTTTCCTGTATTGATCCTATGATTCATACACAAGTATCCCTTCCACATTGGTCTACCGATCTCTAACAAAGCATAATCTGCCTTGCCTTATTGCACACATGTTTTCTTTATTCTACTAATCATACAGTTCAAATATTACTTAGTCTTTAAACAAAAACACTCTCACCATCCTCCTGACTTTGAATTAGTTAGCATGATGGTTAATGTTATCTCTGTATTTGGCTAGACCACGGTATCTGGTTACACATCAAACATTAACGTAGGTGTTGCTATAAAGAAAGTTTGTAGATTTAGTTAATACATTTAATCAACTGACTTCAAGTAAAGGAGATTTCCCTCAATACATGAGTGTGTCTCATCCAATCAGATGAAGGCCTTAACACAAAAATTGAGGTTTCCTGGAGAAAAAGAAATCCTGCCTGAGTTTTGCCACAACTCCTGTCTGAGTCACCAATTGCTGACCTACTATATAGATTTTAGATTTGTCAACCCCACAATCATGTGAACCAAGTCCTTAAAATACATCTCTATGGATGATAGATAGATAGATAGATGCTATATAGATACAGAGATTCCATACATATACATATATGAAATATATGAAATATATGAAATATAGGATGCCTATATCTCATTGGTATGCATCTCTGTAGAATTCTAATAGATACAATTGACTCTTCTCTGTTTTTTTGTACAGTGTTGCATGATTCTCAGCTACATCACCCATTATTCCTGTCTAACCATTAACACTCTCATCCCTTTCATCTTTATTAGATACAAATATTTGATCTCCTTTCATAAGATGTGCAATAAATACTTTTATTAGTATAAACATGCTAAAAGTGTTAGTGATTCTATCTTCGTTTTCTCATGTCAGAAGCCACTTCAATGTGGACAGTTTATAAAGAGGAAGTGACAGAGTCTGTCATCTTAGGAGACCAAGACTGGGAGGGAAAATACTTATGTTGAGACATTATATATGACATACAACTTTGTCCCTTTTTGATCAAAAAATGACCCAACTTACCCAACACTAGGAACCTATTGTTTCAAAGTATAGGAACTGTGTCACTTGTCTTCTGATTAATATGTGTGAAATATTTTCTAGAGAAACCTGATTAATGGTAAAATAGGCTATCTTGGGGCGCCTAGATGGCTCAGTTGTTAAGCCTCTGACTCTTGATCTCGGCTCAGGTCACGATCTCACGGTTCATGAGATAGAGCCCTGTGTTGGGCTCTGCACTGACAGCACAGAACCTGCTTGGGATCTTCTCTCTCCCTCTCTCTTTGCCCCTCCCCTGCTTGCACACATGCACATACTCTCTCTCAAAATAAATAAATATTAAAAGCAAAACAAGCCTATTAAAATAGGCTACACAAGCAGAAGTAGGATTTTAAATACATGTTTTAACTCTGCACACAATTTTTTGTTACTGAAACATTGGCAGTGAACAATGCCCCTCAAATTTCATTTAGTTTCACTACTATGTGAACTTCTTGAAAGTCTCTTTCCCAGAAGAGGCACATGGATCATTCTTCTGACATTTCCTGAAAACTCAGAGAAAGGAAATTTGATGAGAATTTAGCTGCAAATGGATAAGGTTTTGATAACACTAATGGTTTAATGTATACACTTATTTCCATTTTCATACCATTTTAGATATTCTATACATCTCATGTTTTCATTACCTCCATAATTAACAGTTCTTTCCATAGTCATCACATAAGAATGAGAACCTACTGACATGTGGGTGTCCTTGACACATAGAAACTGATACGTAAGCTTGATCTTAATATTAAGCTTCTGATTTATTTGAAAATTATCTCAGACTTTTAGAAAAAAACCTTAAGGCTCATTCCAATGTGGTTAGAAAGATAAAATTATTTAAAGTAGTGTTTCTAAGATACTTAGTTTTTCTGTGTCACTAAGGAATGAAAGATAAATTATTTAGGTTTTAAATTTTTTCTTCTGTAAATGTAATTTATACATGCAAAACTCATTTGTTCCTTGGGAAGTTATTTTTTTTCCTTAAAGATATAGTTATATAATTATTTTTAGAAAGTCTTAATAATGATATAATTAATATTATATTTTTAAGAAACTGGGCAATGAAATGGTATTTAATAGAATATAATTACTATTCCCTTATTGTCATCTAATGAAAGTACCTCTGAGCTATTTTTAATATATTTCAGGCGAAGGAAAAATGAAAGCAAATGGGTGGGTGGGTCCATATAAAAATAGACACTTGCCTTTAATTTGTACTTATTTTTTATTGAAATATGATGCTTGAAGAACTTAACAAAGAAGGTGATTGTGCTTTCAAAATAGAAATAAGTGTTCATATTTACAAAGCTTCTCATTCTACACATTGTTTTATGGCAGGTAAATTGTTAAAGAAAGATACTCTCTCTTCCTCTGTTTTATAAACCAGAATCTGCTTGATCAACTATCCTCTTAAATAGCCAAATCACCTAAGATCAGAACAATTCATTTGGAAATCTCTAAATTTGTTCCTCTTCTCTTCTTTGATGGAACACCCAAGGCTACTAAATACGTGAGCACAGCATGTAGTGCCTGTTTTTCAAAACAGAGATGTACTGTCAAGCTCAATGCTGTCTCATTTTATGAGGAAAAAAAAGGAAGGGAAGGGAAGGGAAGAGAAAAAAAGAAAAGAGAAAAGAAAAGAAGAGAAGAGAAAAAAAGAAAAAAAGAAAAGAAAAGAAAAGAAAAGAAAAGAAAAGAAGAAAAAAAAGAAAAAAGAAAAGCCGCCATTTAAATTTGCCCAATAAGGCTGGAATAGCTCAACCATTATAATCAATTCTTGGACTCACTTAAAAGACATGGTAAAATCAAATACCAAATGAAATATCAAATGAAAAATAGAGAGAGATTTGAATTTGTTTTGTACAGTACTGGGGGGCAGTGGTTATTCAATAAATATCTATTGAGTACCTACTATGTTCAAACCCATATTAAACTGTGAAAAAGTAAAGGCAGTTTTTTAGCACCTACTATTTAAAACCAGTGTATCAGTTTGCTTGAAAATATTGTCTCATCTAATTCTTTTGAGCTACTGGGATAAAGATATTTTACTCACATCTTCTATATGAGAAGCTGTTATTGGGAGAGATTATGTATTTCGCTCAAGGTTTTAGAACTTGTAAAAGCCAAAACAAAACTGAAACACACATTTGTGTAACTGTATAACCCACATGGACTTCCTTCCAACAATGCCAAGCTGCCCCAAACAGCTTGCATGTTGGCCATGGAGAAAAAAAAAAAAAATAAGATGAAAAGTGGTATGTTTTAAGAGAAATATTTAGGAGTTGTAGAATTTGGGAAGGAGATTATTTCTAACTAGGAGGATCAAAATCCTGGCTCAACTGTATTTGAGTAGAATATTTCATAAGACATATATATTTTTATCATAAGACCTAAATCATAAGACCTAAAATAAATCATAAGACCTGCTTAGGCCAACCTTAATTACCAAAAGTGAGGAAAGAATAAGCAAACAATAAATGTTAGATTGATAGAAGATTTATTTTGGTTCTTGATGCAGCTGCAATATTTTATTATATTTTTTTTTTTTGAGAGACAGAACACAAGCAGGGGAGGGGCAGAGAGAGAGAGGGGGACAGATGTTCGAAAGCAGGCCCTGCGCGGACAGCAGAGAGCTGGATGTGGGGCTCAAAGTCATGAACCAAACCGTGAGATTATCACCTGAGCTGAAGTCGGACACTTAACTGACTGAGTCACCCAGGCACCCCAATGGCTGTAATATTTAAAATTTTTAACTGAAACAAACTCCAAAACAATGAATAAAATGTTCTAAAGCCATTATAATGGAAACCCACTCTTTCAATCATAACAAAAAAAAGAAAGTTGTTAAAGTTCTACCTTTTCATGTCTGGAGACTAGTTTTAGAAAATAAAAAAAGAGACAGTCATATTTCAAATTTTGGCATATAGTCAGAAAGATATCTTGTACTAATATTTCTGTTCTAATTTTTATTTGATTGTGTATTCCATAGCTGATGTGCTTTGACTGTAGTTAATACTTGCATTATTACTGCCCGAATCAGTGCAAGGATCTTCACATTAGAAGCTAGGAGATGGTTTTCCGTTTTCCCTCATAAAGTGGGAACATATACATTGAGATACACTTTGGCTAGTCTTAGTTGCAAGCTACTGCAGTTCTGAAGTGGACATCATGCAAAACTGTTTAATCTTTCTTTGACAATTTCAAGATGCTCCTATTATATTCTTAACGCTTTCTAGCGTCCCCAGGTATAGTTACTTTTAGACCTCTAAACTGAAATTACTTTTTCAGTAATTCAGTTTTTCCCAAGTAAAAACTATTAAATATCCTTAATTTTGTATGTCATAAACCTATTAATTTTATTTCTCAAGTAACACATTTAGGCTTTAGAATAGGCAAAATAGATTACTGAATGAATGACCTTTTGATGAAATGCTGAGGTCCTCAGGGATTATCTGATCTTATAGGGTATACACGCTTTAACTTTGGCTAGGCCATTTTAAACAACTCTGTTAAAAGTAGTAGTTTAGAGAAAACAGGATTGCAAATATTTCTTGGCCGTATAAACACAAATTACTTATGGCTGCTGGAGTGCAATTGATTACTGCCCTGTGGATAAACCAGATTTTCAAATCCATTTTTACATACTTAGCTGCATACAAATGTATGCTTCTTTGATAATAGTGGCTGTAACATCTTACTGGTTCCCTCTTCAATAAGGAGATAAATAAAATCTCTAACACTTGTTCATTTCAGCTCCCCATGAAAGTCATGAATTTGTCCTTTAATTGAAAATATTCTTTTAATATCTTTAAGATATTTCATATATATTATGAAAATAGATACATGGACAATGCTATTTAAAGGAGGTCTTCAAATGTTTCATGTCCTCTAATAAACACTTAGAAAATTGTCATTTACAAAACTTAATCCGCTGTTAATCACAACACACTAGAAAACTATTTTTTTTCCAGTTTCCTATTCTTAACAAAGCATTTGAAAACATTTTTGGCATAAATTATGGCATCATATTGTCATTTATCTTAAATCAAATGGAATTTACATAACTATCCAAATCAGAACTTTTTTAAAAAATTAATTTTGGTTATTTCATTATTGATTATCAGTATCTCTATCATACAGTCTATATACTTTTCAGGTTTACAAAGCCACATGGACACAGATACATGTAAGTTAGATGCTTGAAAAATAAAAATGTTAACTATTGCCTATCAGTAATGCAAGCATTACCTGTTTGCTCCTGTTAAATTTCAAAGCCCCCAAAATACCATTAAATCAATATAACTACTTCAAAGAGATAAGTTGATAATAAGTGCATTAATGTAATTTTTATTTACAAGATTTCTATTCAATTGAAAATTGTATTTACAAATCAAAAAGAAAAATATTGCTGCTTTATTTTCTTTCCAGTGTAGGAATGACTTTATTTTAAGTGGGCTTCATTTCCCCAGAAGATAATTTTGAACACAACTGAGCTATTTTTCCATATTAACTTTTTTCTTGCTATGGCTTATACTGAAATGTGTGACCATGTTTACTCAGAGGATTTACTGGATTACAAAATATCCCTTACAAAACACAGATTCAAGTGGGTGATTTAGTGATAAGCCTATTCTTTGAGTTTTTTGTTTTTGTCTTTTGTGTTTTGTTTTTTGTTTTTTTTTTTTTTTACAATTTGACAATCTAAAATGTCTCTTATTGGATGCAAAACAAGTATGTTAATGATGTGCACCATTATCTCCTAAAGTGCACCATATCTCCTAAATTGCCTATTTTCTCCTTTCTTTCATGCAAATTCTTTGCTTCACTTAGCAAAGTCGTGGGTTTCCCCTTGCCCTCAACCTTAGCCATTTGCAGTATTTACTGTTACCACTAGATGTCACTACTTTCTTCGCAGAAGCAACTATAGATGGACTGGAGTCACAGAAAAACAGACTGATAAACATACAGTTTATTAAATCTAACAGTTAACACTATCTGCGTAGAATCACTTGGGATCATTAAAATTTTAACTAATATTATATTTACTATTTAAATATCATGATAAGCCTATCACATGAGAAGCAAGCAATAACAAACATTCTCATTGTCAGCGCTGGTCAGAGTTACAACGTTAGGGCTTGTGAATGTCTTTGCTTCAAATATTTCAGGAGAAAAAGATTTCTGTATCTACCACCATGTGTTGCTCTCAATGATGACATTAAAGCAAATATCCTCATACCCATTTTTTAAGAAGTAAATTAAAAAATACTGAACATGTTTTATTTATATCACTTTGTTTCTCATTTTCCTTTCAGCGCTATTATGATATACATTATTTAAAACATGTAATTATGGATACATGTATATATCTAACTCCAACTGGAAAATGTTCAGGATATTGTATAATACATTCATTCATTCACCTATTCATCCATTCATCTAACAAATATTGAGGTTAACAATGCTCGAGCATTGTGTTAGGCATTTGCAATGCATCAGTGATTACAAAAAAAATCCGACAAATGCCCCAACCCTGGTGGGATGTACATGCTAGTGAACATATAAAAAAATGTTATCAATTGCAATAAATAGAAAGATTGTAATGCTTTTTTAAGGGTTTATTGGTTTGTTTTTGTTTTTTTGTTTTTGGGGGGTTCTCTTTTTGAGACAGAGAGAGAGAGAGAGAGCAGGGGAGGAACAGAGAGAGAAGGAGAGAGTGAGAATCCCACACAGGCTCCACGCTGCCGCCACGGAGTCCAATGAAGGGCTCTGACTCAGGAACCGTGAGATCATGACCTGAGCTGAAATCAAGAGTTGGATGCTTAACCGACAGAGCCACCCAGAAGTCCCAGAATAAATAGAAAGATTTTAACTGAAGAAAAAAAAAAAAAAAAAAAAGACTGGCTTGCCTTCAAAATCAGATAGCTTAATTCCATCAGAAAATCTTGGGAGACTTAGAAGAGCATGGGCTACTTTCAGTGACTCTGGAACTATCCTAATAATCACCAAAGTCGAGGTAGCCTCTTTGCGACTCGCCCAAGAAGCCATTCAGGGAAACAATGTGCCATCTTGAATGGCATCCTCCCAAGTTGGAAGTTGCGTGCTGCATTCGCTCCTATAATTTCATCTCATGTTTCTGAGCCTCCCACAATCCAAAAGCATGTAGGAAGTGACTGGATAAAACAGGAATAGTAGTGAGGCAAAGAAAGAGTAACATGAATGTTTAGTCAAATTTGCTTCAGCAAAGGAAAACCTCCCCTGTACCAGATGCTTGCAAATTGCAGATTTTCCCTAATTCTACATCTGCTGCTCACATTTTCGGAAGCAGTTACATATAGAAAACCCTTTTCCTCTGAAACATTAAAATTGTCATCTCTCGTCTATGTCTGTCCTTGAGGGACATAAAGTTGATCAACAGAATTTGTTGAGGACTTTATTCTTAGGAAATGTGAGAATCAAGAAAAGAAATTCAAGGCACAAGGCACGTTACCCTACATTTTAGAAGTACACAATTATATGGCTTTGAATGCTACTATTCTAAATCCTCTTTTAAACTTTAAACTCATAAATGAGATAAATCTATATACGGTTAGCATTATCCATATACTAGTGATAACGTAAGGATAAGTTTAGCAAAAATGATCCCGCATCTTTCCCATCTGGTCCTAAAACTAATCTGTTTACTTTATTCCTATGAGGAAGTGGCTTGCTCTCTATTTTTTTAAAAACTTTAATTTAGCTCCTCTTAAAGTAATTTTCTTCTTTGTCTTCTTTTATTTGCTACAGTGGGACTCTGGTTTTTGCTACCATGGGACTCAAAACTATATGAGGCTTTGCAAAAGCAAGTGTGAGAGACCATCACCACCTCATCTGTGAAGCTCCTTTTTGAATTAAAGCAGCCTCTGCAATTCACGGCAAAGTGTGCCGGGGTCAGTCCCGAAGCCAGATGAAAAAGAAAGACATTCCTTTCTATTCTCTCATACCTCAGTGATGCCACTTCCCTTCTCTCCTTTAGGTATGATTAGGGAAAAAGTCCCACTATTAATTTCCCTCTGTGAAACATGAACTGAAGTTTGGTTATTTGTGCATTCTGTTGACCTCATAATGAACAAAATCCATCTCAGAAACCTCGGGGCCATTAAGAAGTGACAAGGAAACACATTCAAAGCTTTTCCCTGTGCAAAACTTCTGGCTTTCCTTCCCTTGCCATCTGCTAATTATAAAATGCCCACTTACCTGCATTTCCTTAGACTACCGACTCACGGAAAAGTTCCAATTGTTTCTAAACACAAAGGGAAAAATGCAAGAGTCTTTTGAAGCAATGTGTAAATGCCAAACTGGTTAGAGTAATTTCATGCACCCAAAATTGACAGCTTGATCGAATAAAAGAGAAAATCTCTCTGATCTCTGATCTCGGAGTAAGCACTGATTATTTACTGCATTTAGCATCACCTGCCCATAGTTCTGAAATGGCTTATACAAGTCTCTGAGGAAATATTATCAGCAAACTGAAAATAGTTCAGAAGTATTTATTTGTGCATTTTATCCCTTATTCATAAGACAAACTTCACAGAAGATTACCATAGAATTTCAGAGTACAGGATCTCTAAAAGGCATCTAAGAGCCAGTGAATGAATTTATGTTACAGGATTACTTTCAGGAAAAACGAGAATTCTATTTAGAGTACTTTCAGGTGAACCTTGCTTCTCAAGGTCTAAAATCATTTCTTTTCCAGAAATGCTGAATTATGGGCCATCAAATCTACATCTGCTTACCAAATAGACTACTGAATATACAGATGAGTGTGCTGATATCTAAACTTTCTTATCATACATAGGTTCAATTCTTTACCTCAAGAAACTTTTCAGGTCAACATAGAAGATAAGATGGAATAAAGCAATATATTTCAAATTGAATGTCATCACCTACAGAGCTCAGTCACACTTAGGTGAACAGAGATACTCATTTAGCAGGAAAAACAAAAGTGTAAATATTGTTGCTATATCTTTTCTATAAATGTCCTTTCTATATCCTTGCTGGAAAAGTACCTATAATCTACCCTACCACAGTTTTTAGTTTTTAAATCCATTTATATGCTTCCAGAGAGCATAAAGGAAGGAAAAACAATGCTTAGATTATGCTATCAAAATCCTCTTTTGGCCTCTTTTCCTTTACCAAGCCAATTAACTAATTATGCTTCCAAAGCTTTTCCTGTATCATAGTCCTCCATTTTCCTATAGTATAGCTATGTTAAGTTGTGGTATATCAATTAGAGAATTTTGGGACTGGAAGACATATTCCAAGTAGTCTAATTCAAGTGTCAACCCCATGCAAGAATCTTTTGTTTATGATTTTTGAAAAGCAGTCTCTAGCTCTTGCAAGAACACAGTAACAAATTTCTATGCAAACATAGATATTATATATATATATATACATACATTATACGTATTATATATAATACATATAATATATAATACGTATAATGTATGTATATATAATACATATAATATATAATATATATAATGTATGTATATATAATGTATGTAATATATATACATATATATAATATAACCAATGTAAAATTCATTTTATTAATCTATTCTCAACATTACTTATTAATTACACTGAATGAGATCTTGCCCCAACTTACAACCCCACTCCCACTCTATCCCAGCTCTCTTTCTACCCCTAAGAATAGATGAGAGTAGTTTTCTTCTAGTCCTTGTGGAACTTGGTTTGTCTCCCAGAACAAAATTAAAGAGTACATTCTTCCTTCCAGATTTTCAAATACTGAGGATGGCTTTTAAATTTTCTTTGCTCCTATGCCTTTTGTAAGCTAGATTGTTTCTGGTTTCTCTAATTGTGTACAGAATATATAGCAATCTTTCTAGAATATTCATGCCTATAAATCTGTTGCTTTTTAACATATAGTAGTAGTTTTATTAATATCTTTCTATAAGTTGGGAGTGCTGTTTCATATAAGTCACAGGGGTTTTTGGTGTACTTTTTAGCCATTAAAATGCTTCTTGCTTTCTTCTTGCCTTCTCACCCTATTGGATAGGGGTTTAGATCAGTATTTTTTAATCGCTGTTGACATGAGTGAATTGAAGTTTCTATTCTACGGATTTGAGGGCTTACAGCTGATTGTCAGACTGCTAGCAGTTATGATATATTAGATGTATACTGTATTCACAGTGGAGAAAGTTAAGAGCTTCAGATTGCCAGAGAAGAATTAGCCTATTGTCTCCTTCCTCCTACTTACTTTTCCCATTTAAACAATCAATGATCAAACTGTAATAACTCTGCTAATGCTATTGCTGATTCAAACTTTCAAAAAGGAAAACGAAAATTTACAACTAGAGTCATCAGGTGCTTTTCCCTCATGAACTGGGGAAGAAAGAGTGAGACAATAAGAATGAACGAAGGTGAGGATGATGTATCTAATTTCTCACTGTTCACTAGCTACCTGCAATAATTTCTAATTTCTTGTAAGTCTCACAACTGAGAGGAACAATTGTGATTGATTTGTCCCACTGTTGTCCTTAACTCACATTCTATCTCTTCTATGGTTACTTCATAGAGCTGGAAGATAGGTCTTTCTGAAGCATATTAATGTTGGACAATGCAAGGATTTAATAGCTTTTGCTTATGTGACTTAAGTTTGAGGCCAATGTGAAAATTTTATTTTAATGCTGAGTAGCCACAATTTTTACACAGATTTTACTTATGCTATCTATTCTCAGAATTTGGGGTTGAAAGAAATAACTATATTATTTAGAAATTCATACTCACTATGACACAGTTCACTGATGCTTTTACTGATTGAGATAATCAATTAGAACTATCCCTATACAATAGGATATGAAATTGTACATCTTCCTGGGGAATATAACATACTCAATTTAATTAAGAATTCGGCTATCGTTTTCTTTGTATGGAGAAACTGAGCCAAACACAAAAAACAAACAAACAAGAAAAAAGTAAAAAATAAAGGAAGAAAAAGTTTTATAGCATTACTACAGCAGCAAAGATTATGGGATTGAATCCTGAATGTTCCTGAGGCCACATTCACACTGCTTTAGCATATGCAGAGTCTTCCTGAAAATTGTAATCCATTCTACAGCTTTTTCTCTTGTGGAAAAAAAAAAGACAATTGAAAAAAAAATCATGAATATATTTAACAGTGGCTCTAAAGGAAACTGCCTCTCAAGCCTTTTCTAAAACATTGTATTTCTGAAATATTTGACTAAATAGGCCCTTCATTTTTTAAGTGAAATAATAGAAAATGAGATAAGCCTCTAATTATAGTTGACAATAACACTCTGGTGTGATATGATGTGTGCCTCTAGTATTGATATGAATGTCTTTGAATGTGACTCTTGAATTCCTCTACGAGTATTTTTCCGTCAAAACCCTCGGAACTTTTTTTGACAATGTGCCACATTTGGTCAAAACTAAAAGTAATATGTTACATTTTAGTAGAATCTACTGCCATCACATAAAATGGCACTGTCAGTTATAAGAAATATTTCCATTTATTTATTCATTGGTTCTTCTTCGATTAGCCTTTTCTGTGCATGTTTTTGCATTCCTGCAGCTAAATTTAGACACCAGAACTATGAGCATCAGTTCAGTCACCCATATGCAAGAACAGATACTTTTTATATCACTGGGAATTGTTCTGCAATATTCAATGTTTAACTAATAAGGGTAAGAATATGCACATAGTCTGGCCCCCAACCATAGCAAAAGCAGGCCAGGAAATACATTCAGAACACTTGAAAGCAGAGTGTTATATACCTCTGACTTTCTATTCCATTTTCTTGAATGTGAATTATGACTCCACTAATCTGCTCTTGGGGGAAAAAAGAAATGATTTCTGGCATCTTGTGGGGGAGGATCTGAAGAGGTTTTAAATTATATTTTGTCACGAAAATACACATCTTGTCATCTTTCTTTAGATGTTAGAGTCTTTCATCTCTCTTGAAAGTTCAGATTGATCTGTAACCTTCTTTTTTTTTAGGAAAAAAAAATATGTCAGACTCTTTGATGTGTTGTGCATATTTTGGCTCAGGAAGCTACCAGGGTTCTTGCAGACCACAACTGAGAAATACAAACTGAATTTTACACACTATCCACTGACTTGGGATCGTGTTGAGATGCCCTGGGAATCAAACTGCCCTACTTTGAGTTGCTTTAGACAATTCAGTGACATAACTGTTGATGTGGCTTAAATTCGATAGATGAGGTTTACACAGGCGATGTGACGTTCCTCATCTCCTAGCCATTGGTGGGTATTTCAGAAAGCACCTAACTTGTTGACTAGACCCAATTAATATCTTAGTCCAGTTTCCAAACAATGCCAATTCTCTCTCTTCTCTCTCTCCCTTTCTGCCTATTTTTCTCTCTCTGATATGATTTTCCTTAGGCACCAAAATCTTTTAGTTAATGTCATTCCAACCACGAACTTTACCACCATATGTGAATGTGCCAGCCTTATGGCTTAGGAACTTGGTTGAATCAAGTATTAAGGACAAGGCTGATAACAAAAAAAACATTTTATTAACTCCAACAATTAAGTAACTCCCTTGATGTTCTAAAGCAGGAGTAGCCTTGGTTCCATAAGAAACAGAGAAGGAAGAGAGACCTTGCTTGAATCATATCCTTGAATGAGCAAAAGTGAATGGAAATCAGGATGTGACTGGAGGGGTTGGTCTTTTCCAGCAGTAACAGGAGTGAAGGCAAAGTATATGTACAGATGTGGCTACAGAGGGAGAAGTGCTGGGAGGATATTCTCCTTTGACAGATTTTATTTTCTCAATAAATACTGAGCTAGGACATCAGTTGAGAGACAGTATGAAGGAGAAGATGTTAGAAGTTTGAGGAAACAGCATAACATATGAGGAGGGTGTTTTAGACTCGGTAGGAGACTCCGTGGATCAGGGAAGTCTGGTTGGACAGCCGATGGAATGCAATTTGTGGTCATAGCAGACAAGCCATCAGACTGTATATTTCCTCCAGCCACATTACACTGTCACTGATGTGGATATACTGTAAGCAGAGAGGCGGAATTAACAAGAGGCAGGGCAAAGAACTTAAAAGGTATATGCGAGGGAGTGATAATAAGGACCAATGATAAAATTTAAGATGGTTGTAATGAAGGATGTAAAGCCACAGATGGGGGGAGTTTAAATACCAAAAAATATGTTAAAATAAATGAATAATAGTTTCCAGTGTGTGTGAGTATGTTGGAGGGAGATAATTAGAATTGGGTTATGAGAGGGGAAAAACCTGGAAGGATTGTGGTCAGAAATTAAGTAGCTTGAAATCAAGGTTGCAGGGACTACACTCAATACCAGAAATATTAATAATGAAATGAGGAAAAGAGGCTAGAGATTTAGAATAATCATCTATCATGTTTATGGAAATTGAAATTGCCAAGAATTATGATATGGTAGCACTGGAAAGAGATTAGCAGTGGGCTTAGGGTAAATTTTCAAGTGTTTTGAGGGGATTTAGGGAGAACATAGAAAAAAAAATGGTCCAGAAACGACAAGGAGGAAAATGAAACACTCATTCTCACCTCCCGAGCATCTTGGACAAAGGCTTCGGCGGGGGGGGGGGGGGGGGGGGGGGGGGCGGGGGGGCGGGTGGGAATCAGCTATCACTTGACAGGAATTTGCAGGGGAGAAATATTCTCTGGGAAGACCCCAGTGCTGGCAAGAGCATGAAAATGAAGACAATAAGAGGTTAGAAATTGAGACAATACAGGATATTGTTCATGAAGGGTTGCAGAATTCAAAGAGCTATGTGGATGGATATCAAGAGTTGGAGAAGGACAGGAGAGGGAGGCAGGAGAGGGGCTGTGTCCTGCTATATGTGGGTTTATTAACCATTTGTGTCCTTCTTTAAAATATATGCTCATGTTGGGGCACCTGGGTGGCTCAGTCAGTTAGGCATCTGACTTCAGCTCAGGTCATGATCTTGTGGTCTGTGAGTTCAAGCCCTGCGTTGGGCCCTGTGCTGACAGCTCAGAACCTGGATCCTGCTTTGGATTCTGTGTCTCCCTCTCTCTGACCCTCACTCAAGCCTCTCTCTCTTTCTCTCTCTCTCTCTCAAGTAAATAAATGTTTTTAAAAAATAATAAAAAGTAAATATATGCTCATGTCTTTTGTCAACCTTATCAAGAGCTTTTTAAAATAACATATAGTAACTCTTAAATGAGTCTAACATGTTACTTCCGGCCTCTTTCATTTCTTTGCCAATAAACTGACTATTGCTGTTACAATTTTATCTTCTCAGTGTAATTTTATTAGTCTTTTGAATAATCCAGAAAATGGCAAAATCCACATTCTATATTGCATTTTTGGGTGACTAGCAACATTTGTTGTATAAATTATGTCTTTAATTTTTATGTTCTTTCTCTTAAATCAGGCACTATTTTGGTTCTTTAATTATTCTTGATTTTCCTCCTTGATGTTTTGCGCATCCATATATTATAGTTTGGATCTTACTAGACAAGTCGGAATTCACTTTCCCTGCACATATTTTCAGGATGGATGAAATAAATAGGAGCTTTATGGCAATGAGAGCACTTCTAGAGAGCAAAGGGCAAGGGGGAAGCCATAAGCATATTCGAAATTAGGCTGTGGTAAAGTTTTCCATATCTTCATTTCCCAGTCATCATCAAACATATGAAACCAAGTGACTGTCTTTGTTGTCATGAAATGGGGAAGGTTCTTTCCGTTTGAAACACAAAACAAAATGTAGTTTTAATTTGTGAAAATTGACTCTCTAATTTCTTCTCTCCTGGTTCTAAAATAGTTTTCAGATACATGGAATGAAATATTTTCCATTCCAGAATGTAGTGACGGGGTAATTACCTGCAAATCTGTGATTAGGGAAAAAATACATGGTGATAAGTATCCTTTCATAACATACATCTTATTGTCCAACTAGCCAGGAAGCAAATGGAATGTTAATGAGAAGTTAGGGGTTGGGCAGTGGTAAGACAGACAGAAAGATCAGAATGCACTAATGATTCTAAGATATTACATCTATTTCTTCTCTTTTTTTCATTTTTTCCTACTTATCTTGTACTTAGTTGATTCCCACTTTCCTTCATTCTCTTCTTTTCTCTATTTTTCTTTCCTGGGCTTATCTGCAGTAGGGAGGAATTTAGACTTTTTTTTTTTTTTTTTTTTTTTTTTTTTTTTGGTGGTGGCAGACAGAGAAATTTCCAATGCAAGCATGCATAATCAGAACTATTAAATGCTTAATTTTCAAGCTAATCAAGTACATTTGAAAGACAGGAAAACTGAGCAATTTCAGGTAATTATGATTTGTTATTTGGAAATGTGCTCATGAGCCAATGTGACTGATGATGCTACCTCACATAGCCTGGAAAATCCCAAAGCCCAAAATGTCATCCTGAAATTCTACCCTGAATCATTTACTTTGAATGTAAAAGTTTTCTTCAGGACGATACAATTCAATTCACTGATATTTCAGTGTTAGTTATGTACATCAGAAACTATCACTTAGCTAGTGACATAGCAAGTATGAACAATTATTACTGATTTGAGAGGTATTTCTGCTGTAGAAATACCTCTCAAATCACTAATTTATATATTTATTCATTTTTAATATAATTTATTGTCAAGTTGGTTAACATACAGTGTATACAGTGTGCTCTTGGTTTTGGGGATAGATTCCCATGATTCATCGCTTCCGTACAACACCCAGTGCTCATCCCAACAAGTGCCCTCCTCAAGGCCCATCACCTATTTTTCCCTCTCCCCCGTCACCCCCATCAACCTTCAGTTTGTTCTCTGTATTTAAGAGTCTCTTATGGTTTGCCTCCCTCCCTCTCTGTAACTATTTTTTTCCCCTTCCCTTCTCCCATGGTCTTCTGTTAAGTTTCTCAAGTTCCACAAATGAGTGAAAACGTATGGTACCTGTCTTTCTCTGACTGACTTATTTCACTCGATATAATACACTCCAGTTCCATCTACATTGCTGCAAATGGCCAGATTTCATTCTTTCTCATTGCCAAGTAGTATTCCATTGTATATATAAACCACATCTTTATCCATTCATCAGTTGATGACATTTAGGCTCTTTCCATAATTTGGCTATTGTTCAAAGTGCTGCTATAAACATTGGGGTACATGTGCCCCTATGAATCAGCATTCCTGTATATTTGGATAAATTCCTAGTAGTGCTATTGCTGGGTTGCAGGGCAGTTCTATTTTTAATTTTTTGAGGAACCTCCACACTGTTTTCCAGAGTGGCTGCACCAGTTTGCATTCCCACCAACAGTGCAAGAGGGTTCCTGTTTTTCCACATCCTCACCAGCATCTGTTGTTTCCTGAGTTGTTCATTTTAGACACTCTGACCAGTGTGAGGTGGTATCTCAGTCTGGTTTTGATATGTATTTCCCTGATGACGAGTGATGTTGAGCCTTTTTTCATGTGTTGGTTGGCCATCTGCATGTCTTCTTTGGAAAGCTGTCTATTCATGTCTTCTGCCTATTACTTCACTGGATTATTTGTTTTTCGGGTGTGGAGTTTGGTGAGTTCTTTATAGATTTTGGATACTAGCCCTTTATCCGATATGTCATTTGCAAATATCTTTTCCCATTCCGTCAGTTTTCTTTTAGTTTTGTTGATTGTTTCCTTTGCAGTGCAGAAGCTTTTTATCTTGATGAAGTCCCAATAGTTCATTTTTACTTTTAGTTTCCATGCCTTTGGAGACATGTCAAGCAAGAAGTTGCTGCAGCTGAGGTCAAAGAGGTTGTTGCCTTCTTTCTCCTCTATGATTTTGATAGTTTCTTGTCTCACATTTAGGTGTTTCATCCATTTTGAGTTTATTTTTGTGTATGGTGTAAGAAAGTGGTCTAGTTTCATTCTTCTGCATGTCGCTGTCCAGTTCTCCCAGCACCATTTGCTAAAGAGACTGTCTTTTTTCCATTGGATACTATTTCCTGCTTTGTCAAAGATTAGTTGGCCATATATTTGTGGGTCCAATTCTGGGTTCTCTGTTCTATTCCATTGGTCTATTTCAAATCACAAATTTAAATGGTAGAGGGTGCGAAAGGATGACTGGCTTTAGTGATCTGTGGAGGGCACTTTTATTTGGAGCAATAAAAGGGGCCTTGAAAAGGACTGACCAATAACACTGAGTAGAGAGAACTGTTCAATGCTTAAGTGTTTGACTCTGATAAAACATTGGTGACACTACCACTTGCTAGTTTATGTTTCCTGAGGAATGTTTTTTAAGTCTCTTTTTCCACTCTACGTGTATCTGGAAGTTGTTTTTTTTTTTTAATTTTTTAACGTTGATTTATTATCGAGAGAGAGAGAGACAGACAGAGCATGAGCAGGGGAGGGGCCGAGAGACAGGAAGACACAGAATGTGAAGCAGGCTCCCAGCTCCAAGCTGTCAGCACAGAGCCTGACGCGGGGCTCGAACTCACAAACTGTGAGATCATGACCTGAGCCGAAGTCGGACGCTGAACTGACTGAGCCACCCAGGCGCCCCATATCTGGAAGTTTTTATACAAGATGCAGTCATAGTGATCCTACATCCTGGTTTGCCAGAGTCCGTCCTGGCATACAGCTATTTCCAATCATCCTATTTATTTGACATTTGTCCTAGATAAAAATATCCAGGTTTGGAAGAAACATTATAAAACAGTCCTGAATATAACATATCCATTGAGAATGTGAGCACACTGTCTGATTCTTTGCAGACACTCAATACTGTTCAGTATTATCAGGATAACTCCCATCTTATCACATTCCTTGTTTGCCACTGGAAGATTATATAACTTCTCTCACCCTTGGTTTCTTCATTTGTAGAGGAAGAATGTAGTATAGTAAGAATGTAACTTACAGTTGTTAGAAGTGATGAAATAACGTTTGAATTAACAGCTTTGTACAATAAAAGCATATAAAGTGCTTGATATTTGTGGTTTTAGGTGTTAATAACTTTATTTTTTATGAATCAATCATCTCAAAGGTGTAGATATTACGATAGACCCAAACTAGTGGATTAATCAATCACATGCCACAACCTAAAAGGCCTGAAAGGGATTTTAAAAGGATTTGGGAAAATGATGGAGAGCTAGGGAAAATAGATATGCTCCAAAAGCCTTGAGATTTAAGTATGTGAAGGGTTGTTGGTATTACTTGTAATCCAGGGGCCCATTTCCCATTAAATAGCTTTAAATGGATCATTAAAAGTCGAGGTGGTCTACTACATCCATAGACCCTGCATCTTCGCTGCCGCAACAGGATATCTTATTAGTATTCCAGAGCATATGATCCAATGATTTACAGTATTCAGAGTCTGTAAAAATTGTGAGAATATTGAAAGTTGTGAGAGAGGGAAAAAGGCTAAGAAATTAAAAGAAAAAAAAAAAAAGATGAGCATTTTCTTCACACTTGTTCCCAGCTGGGATTACAGCTGCTTGATTCATACCATCTGGGGGTGTCTAATTAGAAACTACCTAGAATAGACTTTTAAAGGAGTAATTTGAGAATAAGCTTAACATCAGCTGCAGTTCAGATCCCAAAGGGCTAGGAGTTAAGTTTGTATGAACTAATGGATCAATGAATGAAAGAAATATTCACTAATCACTGCACTTGAACAATGTAATTCCTGAAAGAAGCCAAACAGTATTCGTTTTTCAATGTGTACGAAATCTGCCAGAGATGGGCTGATCTACAGATTGGCAAATAAAATGGGAGGGGGGGTGGGTGGGGACAAGAGCAATGCGTATGGATTTTGCACAAGTTCATTGCTACTTCGTGGTCTAAATTGTTTCCCAGGTTTATTTTATTTTATTTTATTTTATTTTATTTTTTATTTAAGTTTTATTTCATTTTATTTTTGAGAGAGACACAGAGAGAGAGAGAGCGGGGGGGGGGGAGCGGCGCACAGAGAGAGAGGGACAGAGAGAGAATCCCAAGCAGGGTCCGCACCGTCAATGCAGAGCTGCATGTGGGGCTCAAACTCACAAACCGTGAGATCATGACCCGAGCCGAAGCTGAGAGTCGGAGGCTTCACTGACTAAGCCACCCAGGCACTCCTTGTTTCCCAATTTAAAATCCAACTTTTTAAATACAATTAGCCATTTATCTGCAAACAAACTGCTCTTTGGGCTACCAAATAATCTGGCCAGTTATGATCAGATTTCCACCCCCAAAGTTTTTCTTGGTTTGTCTGCTAAGCATAGCCTTCAGGAGAAATCAAATGTTCTATTTTTTACTGTTTGACCTAATTAATGAAGATTTTATTTACCAGTCATATTGATTTAAATGTGAAGGTGTCATAGAGATTCTCAAAAATCAAACTAATGCCATGAAAGCACGAATGATAAATACTTAAAATGCGCACCCTCGGATTGATGAAAGGTGTTGTTTTTAATTCAATTTTGGAATCACTACATTTTTACCAGGAGTACAGATGTCCATTATCTACCACCAGTGTTGAGTTTTATAAAACAATTGCTAGTATACTATATACAAATGATTCAGTAGGAAAACACAAAAATAAATCCTGCTGTTTTTAATCATATTATGATAGTGATTTTAACTTGAAGTATTGATAGTTAAGTATGTCTTATATTCTTGACAAATATAATTTGCATCACCCAAACTACCTAGGAAATAGGAACTCAAACTGAGATATAATAAAAGTGAAGTCGAGGTATTTCTAGACTCTAGAAAATTTTTAGTGTTGATATTTAATTTCTCTGTAATTAGCCACATTAGCAACAAACTTCAATGTTTCATTTTCTCCTCAGAAAATGAAGTAATTCCATCTCCGGATAGAGAAACACCTTTGTAAATAAATAACAAGTGTAAGATATTGTAGCTATTAAAATAAAAATTATCCAATGAAATAATTATGATAGTTTTGGATAAAAAATATTCAGCTATTTCTGTGAAAAGAATTCCACCACAGTAAAGTCTGAAACATCCAGAACTTTGTGATTTCCATTCATTTGTTTCCACTGCCCTGTCTATTATCAACATATAATTGTTATATTGTTTCAAGAAAATAATAAAAGAAAAACTATTAAATGTTGCAATATCAGACAAACTCATGCACAGATTCTTATCAAACATGAACATTCTCTGCCATTATTTCATTATTTTTGCTATTTCTTTTCTAACCCCAGAGTAGTTGTGTACATTAAAAATACCTGTACAATAAAAGTCTTCATTTCTTTATCATTATTTATAGTGTATGTATTGTCAGAGCTATTTTCAAGTTTAGGGAAAAATAAAGAAAAATGTATATTTAACATTAGCAAGCTATCATTAATATTCATTAGGTAGAGTAGTGAATATATAAACAAATGGAGAATGTTCTCTTGACACACGAGTTTAATATTTAGATCACGATCATCCAGGCAATTTAAAACTGAAGTAAATAAAACACCATGGTGTGTCCCCCCAATTTATAACTATTTAATTGAGTGCCATCTTAATTACTATCATTAATTTTATTACTTTGAACATCAATTATATCTACTTTTTATCTATCAAATTTAAATATGAGCCCAATAAGTTGTATAACCTAATGAGCCTTATGTGTTACTAACATGAAAACTCCATTGGGCCCACCCCAAAGACAGCATTCTAACAAGGAACAAGGCAGGGTATGAGTGATATTGCTTAGTATTCCAAAATGCACATCAAGTAAATCAAGCTTCTGACAAACAACACTTCTAAGTAATTAAGATTAATTGGTGCATATCAAAAATCATTGCAAAATGGGGGGAGGGGGTTAAAAACAACGTAGGCTAGAAAATGAACCAAATATTCTACGGCATGTAATACCCCTGGGGGATTGCCTTTTGACTCAACACTGTATTAACAACACAAACCATAGCTTAATGCAGGTAGAAGGAGGAAATTTTTAACTGAGAAATGGGAGGGTGCTCTAGACATATAAATTCAATGGTAGAAAATACGGACCTAAGAATAAGAGATGGTAATGGACCTGAGCACAGAAGTGTAGGGCAGAAGATTATATATGGCAATTGTTGGGAAAAGGAGGTGGAGGGGGAGTGGTGAGGCAGGGAGAATTCATTACACGTTTATTCATTGAACTCAAACGTGGCAGTGAAGCACCATGTGAAACTTTTGTAATCAGATAGAAGATAAAACTAACAGAAAGCACGAAGCAGTCACTAAATCTTTTCACTATCTATGGATTCTAGGCAGAGCCAGAAGATTTATTTGACAAAAGGATTGCTTGAAAACTGCAAATTGTGGCACAGGGTGTTTTTCTTCAAAAAACATTATATCACTTCAACTTTCTCAAGTTCAGTTTTTACTAACTTAACAGTTCCACATTGGAGTAACTGACACACACACTTCACCAAAACAATAGGCATTTTAACTGGTACATTTCATAAGTCAGTCATATTAGTCATAGAGAGATAATTTTGTCAGAAGCATTTTAATAGTATAAAAGGATAGTCCTATCTCGTGAAGATGATTCATCCATTTAAAGGAGGAACAAGGAATAAGAACGATCTCTATATTTCAGAGTTCATGCTGGGGGAAAAGAAGTGATTTCCATCTTATAACAAAATGTTAGCAATCATTTGTCAATTTATTCCAAATAATGATATACAGTATTACGTTAATATAGGTTATTACTCTAATGGAAATATAGTATAGATTGCTGCTTGAAAAGTTGCCTCATATTTACACATAATGCTATTCAGTGTGTTCTATATTTAGAGTTGATGCATTAAATTGATCAATATGAAAATGTTGTTGCCAAATATTATACAGTATCAATTTATTTGGCCAGATAATTGAGATACATCATAACCTACTTGAGTAAATTCATAAATTCTCCATTAGGATAGTAAGAATGGTCAACAAATAAAGAGTCCAAAGACATGAATTCTATGCCTGTCCTTACTACTTAGTATCTTCTTTCAGCGTGAGGACAGTTGCTAAAATTTGCTGATTCTCAATGACTTCCTCTGGACAGTATATGTAACCATTTAGCTATTCATTCATTTCTTTGGAAATCTTTATCCACCATCTTTTCTGTGCCACATTATACACATTCTATTTATAGCAATGGACTAATCGGAAGGTTAATAAATGACTGTTATTTTTAAACTGCAAAGTCCCAAGGAGGTGTAAAACGGTTTTATTATAAATTAAAACTAATTCTAAAATTCTAATGAATGCAAGAGTATCTAAAGAAAAATGGGAACAAAGTGTCCATCCAGAGGGAATTGTTCCACTACATCATGGTGTAGTCACATGGTGGATTACTCAAATTTCTGAAAGAAAAAGTATGTGCTCATATGGAAAATTCTCCAAGATATACTCTTAATGCCTAAAGTATAAAACAAACTTCTGTTAAAAGTCAGGGAAGGATACATGCACACATCTATATGTGTAGCACACAAGGACACACAGTGTGGATAAGTGGGTCTCTATCGGTATAAACGTGTGTGGTTTCTGGTGAGAAGAGGGACTAGTGGGAGAGGAAGAAGCTTTCTCCCCTCTTCCTTTTCCTCCTCATTCTTTCTCTTCTCTTTTTACTTCTCATTCTGTCCTCCCTTTCCTCTCCCTCATCTACCTCTTCCAATTACGTCTGGATGGTTAACAACATATTGTGTTAAGTTTTTAAAATGATGATGTTTTGTCAGTGATGGGGTCACGAGATAACTTAACATATTTGTTTTCATTTTCTGTAACTGTCTATATTAAAAATATTATGTGTCCTTAAAAATCCTTATTTAGTTCAGTTGTGGTTATCCAGACATTCGCAAACTTTAAAGCTGAACAGTCTGAAAGGACAGAGCAGGGAAAGATGAGTTTTGATCAAACTAATGCTTGCCTGGTAAATCAAAATGTAACATTTCCCCCTTGACTTAATTAGGGGAAAATGCTTAAACAGTTTTAAGTCTGTCTTCTGCTTCCGAGGCCCTTTCATTCACTCATCTTTTTTTTTTTTTCATTTATTTTATGTATTTAGTTAACAGACATATACAGAACATATACCTTGTCTCGGCCAATGTGCTATGCCATAGGCATACAAACATAAATAAAGTATAAAGCTTATACCTCTTAAGAAGCATAAAGGATACTGTCATTTAAGCTAGAATATGTAGGAAGCCTGATAAGCTTTATATTCGAGGTAGGCTAATTGTAGACGGATGGGATATGAGAAAGGAGGATATGTAAAATCTGCTTCATGTTGATGTCAGGAAAATCTTAGCAAAGAGGATACACTTCAATACAGTACTTAAGAAATTATGGTAACCGACTGGCATATGAATGGAGCAAATCACTTCAGCAAAGAAAATTAAAAGCATAGCCATAGAGGATTAAAGGGGGCCTAGGAGAGAGTGACAGCAGTAAATGGACAGACAGGAGTTTCTAGAGCTTGTACATGTTCTGAGAACTTTATGATGATCTAGGCACACAACAGGGCAATTTGCTAGAATAGTGTAAGTCCCGAGGGTCAGCTCACAAAGGCCTTATGTAATGTCATAGGGGAAGAACAGGGAAGCATATCCAGCAGGAAAATATTGGTTCAAAATTTGACAAGGCAGTAGCTTCGGTTATTGCTAATTACCCATTTCCTCTAATGATACTTCTTCCCTCTGACTTTTTCTTTTCACAAGACCCTTTTTAAGATCCTAGAAAGTAAAATTCTTTTTTTTTCCTACTTCCTTCTCTCCTTCCACCAGGTTTAGAAGGAGAACAATTAAGTGAGTAAAATGTTTTAGAAAAATTCAGGGCTATTTTAAAATATCTACCCAATTGAAAATGTATATGCATTCTAATGTAACTATTACACACTTCCAGATGCATACAGAAACATTTTTATTCCCTCTCATTTTTTTAATGTTTATTTATTTATTTTGAGAGAGAGAGAGAAAGGGACCATGAGCAGGGGAGGGGCAGAGAGAGAGGGAGAGAGAATCCCAATCAGGCTCCATGCTGTCAGCACAGAACCCAGGGCAGGACTCAATCCCACCAACTCTGAGATCGTAACCTGAGCCAAAATCAACAGCAGGAAGCTTACCCGGCTGAGTCACCCAGGTGCCTCTGAAACACTTTTATTCTTATATAGGCACAAAGATATATGTTGAAAGCTATTCACTGAAACACTGTAATAATGAAACCTGGGAACAACTTAATTAGGATATGGATAAATAATTTACAGTGTATCAGTGTTGTAGAAAATACATAACCTTCTAAAGAATGAGTTAATTGTGTATGTGCTGATAAAGAAAGAAAATAAACATCGTGTAAATAATACGCATACCTGAATAAGAATTTTGCTAAAATGATGAATTATATATACACAGTTGACATATATTCTGTACAAACATACAATCATAGAAAAGTATACAGTACATGAAAAGTAGGAGAAATTATCTGCTCTTGAATTTTAGATATTCTGAATGTT
Source organism: Lynx canadensis (assembly GCF_007474595.2). Taxonomy (NCBI): domain Eukaryota; kingdom Metazoa; phylum Chordata; class Mammalia; order Carnivora; family Felidae; genus Lynx; species Lynx canadensis. Next base: position 222,563,660 of record NC_044303.2, on the reverse strand, counting down.
TGAATATCTTCAACTATATATGACAATCACATTTTTTAAGTGCCAATATGCTAATAAATTTAAATGTTTGATTAGGGCTGATAGAAACTTTGGCAAAATGTATGTCTTAGTTAAGTTTCTATATATAGCAGAGTCGCAATTAAATTTAACATAATTTTTTCCAAGGATTTTCATTCAATAAAATATTTAAGTTTATTTTCTCTTATTAAAAATTAAGCATTTTGCATTCATCATAACAGAAAATAATTCCTGATTTCTAGGAATTATTTTAGTACTAATCACAAATAATCTCAATTACTGAAATGTAAAAAGAAGGGGGTTGTATAAAAATATGCAACCATGATTATGCATGGATAGCCATATTTAAGATAAAATGGAAAAAACATGAAGAGATGCATTGGTGCATAGCTATTCAAATATTAATTCTCGGTAATTATGAAACTATTTATATTTTAGATATGCTTTGCCAGCCTCTACCTAATGAATCCACATTTTCTCTTCTTCTTAATCATTAAAAATATCTGAGATAAAATTATTTAAAAATGATTTCATTATATACTCATGCTAAATAAAAATATAGAAAGCCTTACAAATAGCTATGATTTATTGAAAGTAAGTCTCAAATTCCAAAAACAGGCCAAACTTCCATAGGACTTTGGATATCATCCTAGAGGGAGTAAAAGCTTGCTTTTCCTTAAAATGAGTTAATTTTATTTTCATTTATTTTTGAGAGAAAAAAATGAAACCTTTACAGCTTATGTTTATTTGACACAAATGTGAAAATATTACATTTTTTCCACATAGAAAAACTTTTGTCACGTTTACTTCACTTAACATGTGAGGTTCACAATGATTTCAAAAAAATGGTTGAGTTATAAAAACCTGCCATCACCCCCTCCCTGCCACATGCACACACACACACACACACACACACACCTGAAAATAAGCTGTAGGAAACCAGTTTAGTGTCCAATTAAATCTATTATTCTCTTGAAAGCAATTACTGTAAATCTGATTATATATATTTATATATATATATATACACACACACACGCATTATACATATAATGTATACACATTATACATATTTATTTTACATATATTATATATATATATATATACATATTGTATTTCATATAATATAAAGTTAACCACATTACTAGATAATCCAAATGTAATGGTTACAGAATCTATATAAATATAATCTATATTTATATAATATATTACAATATATTATATATAATATAGATATAATATAATATAGATATTATATCTATATATATCTGTATATCTATAACTATCTCTCTCTATATATATTACATATATATAATAGATATAAATCTACATCTATCTATCTATATGGACAGAGTGTCTAACTCTCTGTCTCCCCCCTCTATATCTCTTTCTGACTCTCTTCCTCTTAATCTCTCACCATTTTTATAATTATTTTGAAAAAAGTAAAACATCCATTTGAGATTATAACATAGATTTCAGAATTGTATGTAAATAGTTTATAAGACTGTGTTTGCATTTGAAATAATCTATCATGCTCATGACAGAATCACAGACTTCCCAGTTACGAATTCTCCCTTCACTTCAAAAGGGACCTAAGTTCTGAAATGCACCTTAGTGCACTTATTTTATTATTCACCACTGCCTGCAAGCTAGCTGCAGGTTATTTTAGTTACCAGAAGCTGCACTAATTTGCAATATCTTTCTACGACTATTTGTAGGTAAAAATTTGCAGGCAGCTGACTCCAGCCAAAGGCAAGCTTTAGGAGAGCAACATAATCCCTAAGAGAAAAATGTGAAATAACCTATCTAAACATCAAAAGGAAATGCACCTTGCTTGACAATTTTTGGAACAAGATAATGGTTTCTGAGATTGTTCAACACTTATGAAGAGATAGAAATTAAGATAATGAGTCATCTACACAGCATGTATACTTAAACTTGTTCACTGTATGGAAATTCTCTCTCTTTTTTTTTTTTTTTTTTAAATTTTTGAGCCCAGATGTTTCAAATTATGAATGAAACTAAACTTAAAAAGTGTGACTGGTCATTCCCATTAAGAAACTTAAGGGTGCCTGGCTGGCTCAGTTGGTAGAGCATGTGACACTTGATCTCAGGGTTGTGAGTTCAAGCCCCACACTGAGCGTGAAGCCTATTTTTTTAAAAAAACGGTTTTGGGGCACCTCGTAGCTCAACTGGTTAAGCATCAGACTTTTGGTTTCAGCTTAAGTCATGATCTCATGATTCGTGAGTTCAAGCCCTGCCTTGGGCTCTGTGCTGCCAGTGCAGAGTCTGCTTGAGATTCTCCCTCTCTCTCCATCTCTCTCTCTGCCCCTCTCCCATTCACACTGTCTCTGTCTTTCTCCACATAAATAAATAAACTTAAAGAAAAGGTTTCTAAAAGAAAAGAAACTTGATTGTTCCACTAAATCAAGCTTAAATTTGTAATGGTTTACTTAGATATAGTTGAACTCTAACAACTCTTTGGACAAAAACTTTTAGACTGTATATCTGCAAACTGGTTACTGTTCTTTGACTTAAAATTAAGAGAGATAAGTGACAGAGCATACGATGGAAAGAGCATTATGTAGAAAACCTCTCCAGTGGAATCAAAATGTATTCCATGTTGAATCAAGTTTCAACATGGAGACTGGTGTGGTCAGTTTGATTTTCTAATCCAGCTTTGTTGTTTGGAAAATTATTTTATTTTCAAGATGGAAACTGAAGAGTATCTATTGTGGTGGACAGAATAATGGTTTCCCAAGATGTCTGCATTCTAATCCTTGAAACTGTTAATATGTTGCTAACATGTCAAAAAGGATGTTGCTAAGGTAATTATTCAAGGATCTTGAGATGGGAAGATGAACCCACGTTATGTGAGTGGGCCCAGTGTAATTACAAGAATCCTTATATGAGAGAACCGGAAAGAGTGTACAAGAGTGCGAGTGGGGGAGGAGCAGAGGAGGAAAGAGAGAGAAACTAAAGGGCTCAGTCTCACTCACAGCCATGAGATAACGACCTGAACCAGAATCAAGAGTCAGACATTTAACAACTGAGCTACCCTGGGTGCCCCAAATTTGTGTCATTCTAATCCACTAAGGTTAAGGTAATGTGTTACGCGACAGTAAGAGACTAATACAGCTGTACGCATGGAGAGGAAAGTGGTAGATATGAATCCAGAGCTCTGACTTTCTGCCAAGGTTCTTATACTTTTAATTATATACAGCTACGTTCCATTAAATTTTCTTATATTTTAATTTTTATATTAAGAGAAATTTGAAGAATATATATATTCAGATATATGGAGTATCATGTATGAGTGTTATCTATCCATACATACACAAATATACTACACACACATATGCATATATATTCAAAATTCCAAAACATTTTACATAGCAATAATATGGTAATATGACTCTCATTTCTATTTGCTTAATGATGTCTTTTCTTTGAAATTTTAAGTATGGTCTATTGGTGAGTTGCTATGCTAGACTGTAAAAGAACATTAGAGCGGTAGCAATATAAAATCCTGATATTTAATCCCCAAACAATACCAACAGCCCAATGACCCATTAGTGAGTTAGCATTGACAAATGTGAACAGTATCGAGCAGGGTACAGAAAACCCAGACGTTTAACTATATAATGTATATATATATATATATATATATATATATATATATTCTCTTTAGAGTTAAAACTAAAAATAAATAAATAAATAAATAAATAAATAAAATGGCAAACATTTAAATAGGTATCTTTACACAATATTTAATTTATTTTAAAATGTTTACACAACCAATTGCTGATGGATGTTTAAAATACAAAAATAAAATATTTTTTTTCCGGACACTAATTATTCGTGTGTCGTAATTCTCCCTAATGTCGGAGTTAGAAAGAAAATATAAACTTAACAATCTAATCAATTAAAGATGTGACTTAACCAAACACTGTAGTCAAGGTCAGCACACAAAAGGAGTACCTAGGGATGCACCATTGATGTAGGATTACACACTGCATTCTACACTGATGCAACTCCTTTTGCTCTTTCGTTTACTAGTGTAGCAACTCAACAATGGACTATACTTAAACTTATAAAGAACAAACACAATTAAAGAAATAGAAAATGGGAGTCAATGCTGCTAGTGTTGCTGTATAAAATGATCTAGAATTGAATATTTAACTGCAGAAATTATTTTCTTAACTACGGCCTTATTAATGTGGTAGTATTCTAAAGAGAAGTTTCATCAACAAACTAATAGAACAAGCTTCTAAAGTCGGAAGGCCCGGTGCAAAATTAAAATATGGGACACCTTGTTCAAAAATTTTTAAAAACTTCATGATGGTGACAGCAGAAATGAACCAAATGCAAGGCCCTTAGAGCACAGGGCACCGTGTGCATGCATGGGTCACATACCTATAAGCCCAGCCCTATAAAAGGAGGCTAGGGCTCGTATCTATATTTTTATCCATAACAGAATCCGCATCTGTATCTATAAACCTGTATCAATAGCTATGTCTACATACAACTTCAGAATCATATTTTAGAAGGATCCTTACAAGTTATCTAGTCCTTGGAGCACCTAGGTAGCTCAGCTGGTTGAGTGTCCACTCTTGATTTTGGCTCATGTCATGATCTCAGGATCATGTTCTCACAGTCATGAGACCGAGCGCCACATCAGGCTCCACTCTGAGCATAGAGCCTGCTTAAGATTCTCTCTCCCTCTGCCCCTCTCCTCAACTTGCATGCGTTTTCTCCCTCTCAAGAAATTTCAAAAATAAAAATAAAAAACAAAAGAAAGTTATCTAGTCCAACTTATCCTCTTACAAAGAAGAAACTGAGCCACAGAGGGCCTTAATTACATCGGTAGTTGAGATTAGAAAAAAAAAAAAAAAGCTACATTATTTTCAACACATTTATGTATTTTTCCTGACTGCCAGTTTACTGCTGTTTCTACTGTGGCAAAAGACCTCCATGGTTTATATCACTAGGAAATTGAACTGCATATTTCAGCTCTAATTCACTGTTTGAAATAGCCCTTGAATAGAATGTTTTATACTGTGCTCAGCAGAATAAAGAATACCGATGACATAAAGAGAGTTCAAGAATTTTGAGGGACTGAGTGAATCGATGATTGTTATGTAATAAAGAACAAAATATAAGTAGAGGAATTATATAATTTATTGTCTAAACTGAGAAACTGGGATACTTTTGAGAGTTAACAAGGGTGCTATTAATAATTATGTTAAGACGACAATGAAAATAGTACTGTCTTGAGTAAAACTGGATACCCTCCATGTAACTAAAGCTAAGCTCTAAAGAAATTTAACAACTTGCACATTTGTTCTAAATGCTTTGCTTGACATTCTGTTCCTGTTTTGTCAGAACCTCACTATGAGCTCTCAGTTCTCTCATTTTAAATTTTTCGTTATTTTAATGTTTATTTATTTTTGAAAGAGAGAGGCAAAGCGTGAGCAGTGGAGAGGCAGAGAGAGAGGAGACACAGAATCTGAAGCAGGCTCCAGGCTCCAAGCTGTCAGCACAGAGCCCGAGGTGGTGTTCGAACTCACGAACTGTGAGATCATGACCTAAGGCCAAGTGTGACCCTTATCAATCGACTGAGCCACCCAGACGCCCCTCAGTTCTCCCATTTGAAAGACAAGAAAATTGAGACACAGATGGGTGTCTAGTTTTGCATCTGAAGATTTTTCATATGCATACATTATTCATATTTAAATGTGAAGTTGGGACTGAAGCCCTGTCCCAAAGTTCACATCGTGAACAAATAGGCAGTACTATCTCTCACATATTCCATGGTGAGAAGCTGGCATGCATTATTTGAGGCATGAATTTGAGGAGTGTGAAAAGCAAGAACTTGCAATAGGCTCTCCAACTATCAGACCCAGTTTTGGCATAGCCTGAGCACCCTCTCTTCTCCTTGGAAGCAACAAGTGTTGTGATTCAGCTCCCACTTCCCCTCCCTTATGGCAGTGGACTGAATTAGGGAACTGAGTATATATACCCAGTTAAAAGCAACAAAGATGCATGAGTCACTGCCCTGCTTTCACCAAGAAGTTGCTGGTGGTAGAGGGGGTGGCTGAACTTCCACCTCACAATCTGCAATAGAGCAATATGAGTCAGCACCCCTTTCTGGTAGAGTGATATTAATAGGGCCCAACAGGAAGCTGAACATACACGCCTTCCCAGCCTTCATGTCATGCATCAACAGAAATATTTTTTAAATGCTTTAAAAAAAAGATTAAATAGAAGGGGGCCTGACTGGCTCAGTTGATAGAGCATGCAACTCTTGATCTTGTGGTCCTGATGTTGAGCCCCAAATTGGAGATAGGAACTAAGAATTTCATAACTTAAATGAGAAAAGACAATCAACAGATACCAACAGCAAAACAATGCAGGGATTGAAATCATCTTACAAGCGTTTTCAAGCAGACATCATGAAAAATATTTAAATGAACAATTTTGCATTCTCTTCAAGCAAATACAAATAAAAATTCCAATAGTGATTTAGAAGTTATAGAAAAAATGGAAGCGATAGAACTGAAAAATGTAACAATAGAAATGATACGCTCAGTGGATAGGCACAATAGTAGAGTGGAGATAAAGGACAAAGCCAATGAACTTGAAGATGTAAAAATATAACTTATCTGGCCTGAACAACAAACAGAAAATTGACTCACAAAAACCAGAATCTCAGGGATCTATGGGACAATAACAAAAAAACCTTTATTCACTATCATCAGAGTCCCAGAAGAAAAGAAAACATAGTATGGACTGAAGAGGCATTCAAAAAATAATGACTGAAAACTTTCCAAATTTGGCAGAAGACATAAAAATAAACATTCAAGAAACTGAATAAACCTGAAAAGGATAAATCTGAAGAATTCATGACAAGACTGGTAATAAATTTATTTTTTTAACTTTTTAAAATGTTTATCTATTTATTTTTGAGAGACAGAGAGACAGTGCAAGCAGGGGAGGGGGAGAGAGAGAGAGAGAGAGACAGAATCCAAAGTAGGCTCCAGGCTCTGAGTTGTCAGCATTGAGCCAAACATGGGGCTTGAACCCAAGAGCCATGATATTAACGACCTGAGTCAAAGTCGGATGTTTAAGTGGCAGAGCCACCCAGGTGCCCCAATAATTAAACTTCTGAAAGTGAAGAACAAATTGAAATGTTGAAAGTAGACAAAGAAAAATGGCACATTTCTTAGAGGAGAACAATAATTTAAGTGATAGCAGATTTCTCATCTGAAACCATAAAGGTGGGAGGCAGTGGACAAGATTTTTGAAGCACCACAGAGAACTATGGACTGTGAATTCTAGATCCAATATTCACATCTTTCAGATATAAAAGGGAAAGAGAGAAATTGCAAAATGAAAGAAAAAAAAGCTGACAGAAGCTGTTCTACTCTTAAAGAATGTCTAATGAACGTTCTCTACAAAGAAAAGGAATGAGGAAAGACAAAGACTTGGAACTTCAAAAAAAAGTCTTTCTAAATGGGCAAATATAGGAATAAATATGATACACTTTTTATGAATTTATGAAATCATATACAATAGTTGAAATGAAAAGGACTATACTATCTGATGAGGTCCTCAATGAATGCTGAGGAAATATTTAAGATGATTATATTTTAGAAGTAGAAAGGGTGAAAGGACTTACATGGTAATAAGCTTCCTATGCTTCATGAAAAATGGTGAAACATTAATAATAATAAACTGTGATAATTTACACATGTACATTGTGTTAACTAGAGCCACTAAGAAAACTAAGCAAATTATATACTTACAAAAACACTAAAATAAAGGTGGTATCCTAAAGTGTTTATATACCCCATAGGAAGGCAAAAAAAAGAGAAACAGGGGAATGAGAAACTTAGTAAACTTAAAAAGCAAATAACAAATGGCAGACTTATGCCACAACATATCAATAGTTAAGTTAAATGTAAATGATCTAAATAAACCAACTAAAAGATACAGGTTGACAGAGTAGATAAGAAACAAACAAAAACAAAAAGAGCCAACAATATGCTATCTACATGAAATGAAACTTCAAATGCAACCTAGGTTGGCTGATAGTAAAAACATAAAGATATATCGGGCAAATATTGATTTTAAACATCCAGGCAAGGCTATGTTAGTATCAAATCAGCAACATAATTTTTTTAAATTGAAAAGTAAAATTTTGTTTCTAAATATTTTAGAACGCATTGTCATTCACAAAAATAACGTGGTTTTCAATATGATAAAAGAAGTATCATTAGTTTTGACATAGCCACAATGATTTTTTAACAGTGTTAATGTTTATAAACATTGTCTACTACCTTCCTTCTGAAAAGACTTCATAACTTCCCTTTCCAATTCTACCTTACTTGAGGAAACTGAAATAAATTTATATTTATATGCAAAACAAAAATACACAGAAAAACATGCCAGTTATTATTCTATACTAAAAGAAAATCTCTTTGAAGCAGCTGTCTTTGATAATGAAAGAAAGCACTTCCTTGCATTATGTTAATCATGTAAATGAAGGTGCTTCAGCTCCTTTGCAGAAGAAAAGGAAGAACCTTTCCCTCAAATAGTGGGAGCAGACCAACTGCTTAAGCCCAGAAACAGATGGGAGACTTAGCAGGGAAAGATATTCACCATCAACCCCAGTCTACCTCAGTGAAAGTGTGAAAACCTTTGGGAGTGGACTGGTTTATCTTCGTTTAGGATGAACTGGCAGGAAAAGATAATGAAGGAAAAGATAAATAAGGAGTGGCTGAGTTTTCCAATTTATAATTTTGGCTGTGTGATGTGAAAGTGGAGAAAGGTGTGTAGAAATATGGCTCTGTGGTAGGAGAGTGGTGGAAAAGATGCTTCAATTCATAGCCATTCTGTTAGAGCATAATAACGCTTTTAAAGAGATTTATATTATTTAGTGTTTGTATTATTTGTTATTACATATATGTTTATACATATATATAAGGGTAGGGACTGGACAGAGTCTATGTTTTTAAACACTGTGTATATATGTAATTTAAAATTATACCTAATATTTTAAAATTTCTATTAACCCTCTTATGGTTTGGAATATGTATGAACATACATGGCTTGATGTATGCATGAACAGATTCACATTATATTTTTTAAATTTAAGACTAAAAATTAGGCATTACTGAAACTCTCAGAGAGTTTGTAAAAGTCATAATATGGCATTTATCAGACTAGAGCCATGGGAAAAAATTACAAGCAAATAGACACCAATCACAAATTAATTGATAACATTGGAATGGTATAGCACTCATCCCATAGGTCGACATAGATTAAAAAAATATATATTTCTAAGATGTGAAAATAAGCTCAACCCCTTTCCTTCTTTCAGCAGCATATTCTTTAACCAGAATATGTAAATAATGCTGTTGAGCACACAAATATTATTTTTTATAACCTGATGATAATAATTATTTTTATTGCTGTAATTTTGATTCTGGCATATTGATTGGCAACAAAATACCTACTTAACTACACAGGTTAGCTAATCAAGAACACTTAGAATATTTGCTTAGATTATTGAGACTCCTCTCCCTCCTGTTCTTGAAGTCAAAAGTAGATGTTACCTATTTCTTCTGTGTGTCTGAACATGTGTCCTTTGTTTCCCCATCTTCCCTCCCCTGAGTAGTGTGTGTGTGTCTATGTGTTGTGTTGTATATCTAAATTAATGTTGAATCATTATTCAGAAATGAGGACCACTAATTGCCAGTCCATTCTGCTTTACCACACCGGATGGGAAAATACATGGCTTCGCAGTACCGAGTTAGTGTAACTTTATTAGTAAATTAAATGATCTGCAAAATATAATAATGATAATGTCCATAAGCTAAAATTCAGATGTGAGACTACATTCTGGAACTCTGTATGCTGCTTATAACTGTCAGAGCATTTGCTTTATTGTCGTAAAACTAGAGATTTTACTACTGGAGTAAGAAAGGATGCATTTCTGAAAGAGGGAGAGATAAACTATTAATTGAATTGACTCTTGGCCTGTCTTAGTAGCTTTTATTCTCTAGGTATTATTTGGTTATGATTGTGAGCAAAGAGTTTACCTTGTATTCAATGCAAACAGGATAATATCAGGAATTTATAAAATACAGAAGGAAGTTATATGAGTGACGTGGTCTGATTTGTTTGGAAGAAGTACTTGTCCCAGAAGACAATGCAATCCACGTTATTGGGTAGGTGGTTATGTAATGTGTTTCCTTGTGATATTCATATCCAAGAACTTTAGTGGCAGATAGGATGGCTGAGGAGTTAATTATTCTGTTTTTATTATTTTCAGGTATTACGTTAGATGTTTACACATTAATTTCTTTAATCCATACAGAGCCCAGTTATGTATGTCCATTTTACAATGAGAAAATAGTTGCTTGCCAATATCAACTCACTTGCCTATGGTCATTCAGGTGGAAATTAGTGGAGATAGTGTTGTCTTAATGAAACACCAATCTCTTTTCACATAAAATAGAGGTTGCAAAAATGAGTTCTAAAATAAAATTATTCAGAAAAATGACAAATGGTCCAAAATATAAAATGTACTGCATATACAAATAAGCTAAGATTTCACTCTCCAGGAATGTAGGAATGTTATTTGGGCTATAACTCCCATGAAAATAACCAAAATTACTTGTCACAATACATTTTAAAACACTTTTTAAAAACCTTGAGAGTTTATATGATTTTAGTAAATTATGGGGCCAAATTAGGAGAGAAAAGAGGAATCCAAACAGATATGGATATTATGTTTCCAGCAGCAAATTTCTACAAATATAAATATTTATTTGAAAATCTCACAGTGAATGAGAAAGAAACACAAGCCCAAATCTAACGTATGTTAGAAGTCTAGAAGAGTTGTCTTCCAAGAGATTAATATCACCAAAGCCTACACTCTCAGAGTAAAATGACCCAGATGTCAACCAGTCCCATCCTGGATCTCACAGCCTGAGTTTGTGTGACCCAGCCAATCTAAAGACTTGAACACTGCATAAGGTAGAGCCACTCGTGCAGTGACCAGGTAGAAGCAATTTCAACTTCAAATGCTTTGTAATGATAATTTCAATCTAATCTTACAATATTCTCATAGAATACGATACAAGGCATAATAAGCTAGAACCAACAGAACCAATATAAAGCCAAATAAAGCCACAAAGACTGAGTATTGAACAATATTAGATGATGATAAGTATTTTACTGCTAAAAATTTTTAGAAAGCACTTAAAATAATTACAGAGAAACAACTACGTTTATAGGTGTGAGCTTTTCTTTCAGTGCTCGTTATACAAGTCTTCTTAAAGTGGGGGCATCTCCATCCTTCATACTTGCCACCATGTTCAGCATCGTGTTCTTACCGATCTCTAATGCTTGGAAGCATCTATTTTGCAACTCATAATTTAGATCGCTAAACTGAGTGCTTTCTTCTAAAACCAAAGACTTCAGACAAACGTTTCCCATGAATAGGAGGCAAGATCATCTGTAATAAATTTCCTGACCAACTCTTACAGTATGAACAAAATTCCATTATTTCTACTTCTGATTTGGGGGTTATTTTGGGGTCTAAACAAAAAGTAACATTTGCATAAAGTCTTCATTTTTGCCAGTAAAGGATATGGATTACTCACCTTTACAGGGATTAATTTTTTTACATAGTATCTTTATATAATATTTACTGATTGGTTGATTGATTGACTTTCTTATTTTTTTATTCACTTATCTGTCTACCTACCTACCTATGTACTTGTTATTTATTAGAATTTAGATACAGTAAAATGCATCAAACTTAAGTGTTCATTTTCTTGACTTTTCACAAATGTATGCATTCATTTAACCAATATCCCAAACAATGTAGACATCATTGCTTCATCTCAGAAGATTTACAGTTTTAGGGACTAGAATACATAGTCCTTCATAAATATTCCATGTAAATTTTATTAAAATGTCATCACAGGTTTGTGTTCAATGTTCTATAGATGAAAATAGACTGCATTGAATGATAGTAGTGAAACCTTCCATTTGTATATATTATTGAAATTTTAGGGTTAAAATCTCTGATTATAAGTAAATGTTTTCCTATGTCTCCATTTAGTTCTGTCAGTTTTTACTCCATGCATTTTGAAGCTCTGTAACTAGGTGTATGTACATTCATGAGGAATTTGCACTTCGTATATCTCATTTTAATTCTGATAATTCATCTTGTTTTGAATATTTTGTCTGGTGTTAAAAAGGCACATCAGCTTTATTATGCTTATTGTTTTCATAGTATATCTTTCTTCATTTCATTTTTTAGCCTATTTTTATCTCTATATCTAAAGTGCATTCATAGTAGACAGCACATAGTTTAATCTTTCTTATATAGCCTGCAGATTACTGCCTCTTAATTTTAGTGTGTTGTGCATTGAATTATTTACTCCTAAAAGAATATGTAGGGATTCTAACCCTCATTACTTTAGGATATGGCCTTATTTGGAGGAAAGATCTTTACAGAGGTAATTGAGTTAAAATGAGGTCATTAGGATCCCTATCTAATATGATGGGTGTACTTATAAAAAGGAAAACTTTGGGGGCACCTGGGTGGTTGAATCAGTTAAGCGGCTAACATGTGAGCATGAAGTTAGCCATCTATAAGCCAAGGAAGGAGAGAAGTCTAGAACAGATTGTGCCTCAGCCTGCCAAAGAAACCGAAACCTTGATTTTAGACTTCTAGCCTTGAGAAATGTGAGACAATAACTTTGTTTTTTAAGCTACTGAGTTTGTGGTACGTGGCTACAGTTGCCTTAGTAAACTGATCCAAGCATTTACTACATTTATATTTAATCACCAATGTGAATGTGTTTAAGTCTACCATGTGATTATTTGTTTACTGTCTGTCTGAGGCATTTATTTATTTATTTATTTATTTCCAGTTGTTGTTACTCCTTTTTCTTTCCTTTCCAGTTTTACCATAGGCTAAATGGATATTTTTGATTATTTTTTAGTTTATTTTAGCCTTTTTGTGTATATTGCTGTTTGAGGTTCTTGGATGTTTACATTGAAATCTTTAGTCAAAAATTGTAAGCATTGGTAATTATTTATTCAAATATATTGCTTCGTCCCCATTCTATCTCTCATCTTTCATGGACTCCAAGTATACATATGTTTAATGGTTTGATATTATCCATGTTAGTTTCTTATTTATCTCAACAATTTTTCCCTTTTATTTCAGAGTGTGTAATTTCACAGACTCTGAATTCCATGTTATTTGTAGTTTTCCTAGTAGCTGCAATTTGATATTAAGCCCTGCCTATGAATTATTAATTCATATTATTATTCATATTATTATTAATTCATATATTATTGCACTTGTTATTTCCAGAATGTCTATTTTCATAATTTACTATTTGCTATTCTATCATCATGACCATCTTTTCCATCGGTCTCAAAATATATTTATAATAGATATCTATCTATTCATTTTAACACCTGAGTCATCATGATGTCTAATATTGTTGACTTTTTTCTTGGATTATTGATCACATTTTTCTGCTTCTTTGAATAAATTATATTTGTTTTTATTTCATGCTGAAAGTTTTAAATAAACCACTGTAGAAAATCTGGATATTATCTTCTTACAAAAAGACTTAAGATAATCCGTTGAGGGCAGTTAAACTACTGGCAAATATTTTTGAATTTGTCAGTCCTAGTTTAACTCTTTTTTAAGAAAAGTCTCTTTCATTTTTGTTCTTAGACTTAGGGTAGGGGCATCTGGGTGGCTCAGCTGGTTAAGCACCCAACTTCGGCTCAAGTCATGACCTTGTAGTGCCGGAGTTCCAGCCCCGTGTCAGGCTCTGTGCTGACAACTCAGATTTGGTGTTTATGCTGACTGCTTTCAGATTCTGTGTCTCCCTCTCTCTCTCTGCCCCCACCTCTTAAAAATAAATAAACATTAAAATATTTTTTAAAACACATAGGGCACAGCCTTTATTGAAGGACACATGATTGTGCTCCTAAAAATGCATAGCCTTTCTGGTGTCTCGTGTAAGTGTCTGAGATGTTCAATGAAATCTTCCCTGTGACTAGTCAGTAACTTCAACTTCTCCCTGCCTTGTGTTACCATTGGTATCTCGGCCCTGCAGCCCCCCAGACACTGATTCTGTTTCGGCACAGATCAGCCCTTGCTGAAAACCCAGGCTAAAACCTCACTCTGGCTTTTGCAGTGTTTCTTTGAGCTTCTCCTTACTTCCCTACACTAATTCCAACCACTTCAGCAGGTCTCCAATTGCAGTCACTTGAGCAACTCCAGGCTGTAATCTCTATGTCTTGGCTTATTATTCTTAGACTCCATGTAGTGTCATGGTAGCAAAAGTGCCCCAATCAGAATTCAGCTAAATGTAGGCTTATTTCATGGCTTTCCCTTCTCTCAAGGTTGACAAGTTTATATTTTTTGTCACAAACATAAAAACTGTTGCGTCGTATATGTTGTTCAGTTTTATCATGTTTATGGTGAAAATCCAAGCCTAAGACCAACAATTCTATTGTGGCCCAAACCAGAAGTCCCTCTGACATAACCTTTATTCTTCAAAAATTCCTTCCTCTTTGGTCTGCTAGTAGAACATTTCTATGCTTCCTATAGTTATATTTTTAAGCATTGCATTCTGTTATTTCAGCGGTGTTTTGGAACAAAGAAGAAATAAATGTGTTTGTTCAGTCTATTTTCATGAATTTGAACCAAAAGACATTGCTTTTAACATCCAGTAGACATATTTATGCACAGTATTTCCTGATATTTTATACAAATTGTATGTTATTTCCTATGTTCTGCGTCACTATTCATATATTTTTGGATGAGTGGTTTTTAAAATATATAAATACTGAAAGGAGATGTTTTTTGGAAACATCCTTATGTGATTCGCTAAGAATAATTACAAAGATGAAGAGAGAAAAGTAATCAAAGGCTCTTATCTGCTCCAAATCGAAAACCCCATAGAAAAAGCTGCTGAAGGAAAGGAGGAGTCAGTGACTAGTATTTATTGAAACCCTTCTCAGGTTTGGTTTTTTGGTTTTGTTTGGTTGTTTTTTTGTTTACAAATGGTATCTCTTTCCATCCTTATAAAAACAGTGCTCCCCATCTGAGCTTTACCAAAAGGAAACACTTATCTAAATATTCCCCCGTACTTTAGCAAAGCTTGAATCCAGACCTTTGGTACTCCAAAGCCTATTTTGTTTTCACTATAATATTCTGCCTTTCTGCAATTAAGACAATTATTTCTTTCCAGTGTTCAGTGAACACTCTTTCAACTTCCTTTTTTTTCAGTTGTACTAGTCCTTTTTAAGATACTTTCCATAAGCCATCCTCTTGAGAAGTAAATGTATGCACGGAAAAAATAATCTTGAAAAGTCCTTTCTCCTGCTATTTAACAAATAAAAGAATCTTATTATCATAAGAAAACATTCAAAACTGTTTAATAGCTGTCCCACATTTAAAATCTCTAAACCTGCTTCTGTTATGAGGAATTAACATAGGAAGACAGTGTTCTTGGTGATATGCCATAAGGATCTGTTATGGTTCAGGTGACACATAAATCCTATTTTAAAAAATACAAAAGAGAATCTCTATACATTGTATTTGAGCAACCTTTGGTACAAAGCTAAGATCTGCTAGAAAATGAATGCATAATCCCCTTTATTAGTTTAGGTATATACCAGATTATTTTTTAAAAGAACCAGGGATATGGAATATAGCTGGCAAAATTTAAACGACCTTTTAAAATTCTAGAATATCCATTCTGAATAACTGAGTAGAAATAAAAAAATAATGAAAGATAACCCAGTTTAAATACTAACTGAATATATTTGACAGTAGAAATATAAACATAATCGTATGGGTGAGTTGCTTCTCATTCGGCCTTTAGCTAAATAGGGACTTAATACCAGTTATAAAAAGTATTACTTCTATGAAGATGACACATTCTTTCAGATGGCAATTATATTTTTTTAACAGATTTGAGAAAATGGAAGTGTGTTTTCTCCTTTTATAGTGAAGTTTCTACTAAATTCTTGTGATAACAATGTTTTCAGTATAAATCATTTCACTGTCAAACAAAATGTCCTTGATTAAACACATGGAAAAAGAGAAGAAAAAGGCATGAAACAAAACCTCTCCATATTCAGGCTGCCACCACTTGCTTTCTTGTCTAATTTGAATTGTGCAGTAGCTAATCATATTTTGGCACTTTCTTGCCATCAAAGCATTTCATGAAATTATCCCATTACAATGTTTTTCTCAGAGGCAAAATTAACACAGACGACAATTCAATTGACATGTTTCTTCTTCTAGTACTGTTGCCAATTAAACAAATTGTACCATATTTTCATATTCATTTTTGCTAATTATTTGTAAAATTGTAGCCACGAATTTTTTTTTTTTCTACAAGTTTCAGTTTCTTGGTCAGGACTGAAAATAGTGTCAACCTTGATGAACTCACTGGGACCTTACTTTCTGAGAAAGTCTCCTGTAACACTTATTGGGCAACAGCCGTTAATACTGGATGTTGTGTTTACATTTGCTTCCAGTAAATTTCAGTGAGGCAAAGAACTTAACAAAACCTGAGAAATCATATAAAGAAGGAATGGTTCAACCCAATCTAGAGGTTATTCTCTTCTACCTTCTTAGTTTCATTTTAAAATTTTTCTTTTAATTAAAAAAATATACATATATATGGTTACATAATGGAGAGAAGAATTACTTCTGCTGGGAAATAAAAAATACTATACTGTGAACCTTTAATATCTGGAGACAGTGCCTAAGTGACTAGAATCAAGTCAAACCATTTCTTTTAGCAAAAACTAAATGGGACTTGCTTCTACTCTTCATTTTACCTATGGTCCTGCCATTTCTTTCTTTCTTTCTTTCTTTCTTTCTTTCTTTCTTTCAATTTTTATTTCTTTTTGAGGAGGCATTTTCTTTTTTTTTTTTAATGTTTTATTTATTTTTGACAGGAGAGAGACAGAGCATGAGCGGGGAAGGGGCAGAGGGAGAGAGGGAAACACGGAATCTGAAGCAGGCTCCAGGCTCTGAGCTGTCAGTACAGAGCCCGACGTGGGGCTCGAACTCCCAGACCTCGAGATCATGACCTAAGCCGAAGCAGTCGGGTGCTCAACCGACTGAGCCACCCAGGCGCCCCTTGAGGAGGCATTTTCTAAGGTAAACACTCTTCTTTCTCATACATTTACTTAAAATTTTAACCTTAACTCCCTCTGATACACCATCCACTATTTCATGGCTCAACAAACTTGTTGTAAGGAACCAGAAAGTAAATATTTTAGTCTTTGCAGGTCATATGGTTTTTTTGCCAGCACTGTCACTGTGGTGTGAAATGGCACCGACAATATGTAAATGAAGTGTGACTGCATTCCACTAAAACAGCTGATGTGCCAGACTAGCCCATAGAACATAGTTTGCTGCCCTTTCACTGGATCGTCAGAAAGAAACTTTCTGAGGGCAGGAGTTTTGTCTGTTTTCCTCATTGTTCTAACCCCTGTACCTAAAAGTGCCTGGTACATAATGGGTAATCCCTAAATATTTAAATCTGTTGCACACATACCTAGAATAGAACATTTGGCAAAATACAATTTTATATGACTTGGTAAACACTTGGATCCTGTAGAAATAAGACCTTTCCTAGGTAATTATCTGGCTTGATGATGAATTACTGTGCCGGTGATCGGCAGAGGGGATTCATGTTTCTAATTGACTCAGGTGCCACACTTGATTTTCATTGTGAATGTGGTTAAAATAAACCAATTTCCTGGCTAATTCCTGCATAGACTTTCATAGAGTGACATGAGCTTCACTGTGTGAATTGCTTGCAGTTGTCACATTGAGTTATTTGCAGACATAGATTTCAAGTCCTTCATCATGTTTGGGTTAAAGATCTCATTAACTTCCCGGTCCTGCCATTTTGCCTGTCTTTGAGCCTGTTCTCTTGATGGAATATTTTCACCTTGATCAATGGGCAGAATCCATCCATGTCTGGTTGCTTGAATTTATTTTCCTTAATGCTACGCTGAGTTTATACCCATCTTCAGACCTCACTGCTTTGCACAATGGAAAGCGGACACAAAAATTAGTTTGGAAAATGTAGCTGATACCTATGTGGAATACCCAGTCCAAGCAATTGAACCTCCGAGAACTTCTAATGCCGGCATGGTTTTATATAGGTGTCACCATGCTCCCATGATCACTTATCATAAAGCAAGAGACAATTGGGCCAAGATTCCCTCTTGCCTGCTTTTGTGTAGAAAAAAAATAAATAGAATAGAGCAAATAAGAAAAGAAAAAAACAAACAAACAAAAAAAAAAAAACAGTCCTGCAGCTGGAAGGCAACTTTAAAGAAAAATGATGTTCATAGATATCCTGCCAGTAGCTGGCAAAGCAGTTTTTATAAAACATATTTAATGTTTACAACCACTTGGAGGCTGGGGAAAGAGTAATACTTTAAAAATATGTTTAATGTTTTGAACCACTCAGTGGCCAAGAAGCAACTCCTGCTAACATATATTTAATGCTTAGAGTCATTTGGTGGTTAGGAAAAAAAGGAACTTCTTGTTAATTTTTAACATTTATTGCTGATCAGTGGCTGCTACAGCAACTATCAATGCAGCATGGTTTATGTTTAGGGAGTCACTGGGCTGCTACTAAAACAATTCATACACTTCTCTCAAGGCCACACAAAAACTGTCAATAGCATTACCTTTGCAATTGTACCGCTAATAAAAACATAGGAATCAAACGGAGGAATAAAATGCTCCCTGAACACACAGTCGTAACATCCTATGGCCCTGAAAATAGTTCTGCCATGCTGTGCCCTGTGGACACTTCGCTGCTGACACCAGAGGGATCGCCAGGCCTTGCTCAATTTCATCAAATGTGTTACAGCAGCTCGGCAGATTGGAAAGCACAAGTGTAATGTGATAATTGGTGTTTCTTACAAATCAACATCTTGTCTCCACAGATTAAGACAAAAGACTACTCTACACTTAAGAAAATGTAAATCGGGATAGAAAAACTATTAGGCTTTTAAACAGACTTGGTATGTAGCTTGTAGCAAAAATGATAGTAAATATTGAGCTCATGTGTCAGAGGGGGGCACTACCTGAAAAAAAGGGGGAGGGATAATTAGCTAGGACTGCTACACGTTACACATTCTCCTGCTCGTTTCCTGAGAATGATCATCAAATTATTAACAGGATCCGTCCCTGTATATTGATTGTGTTTATCCAGGCGTTGTAGCGAATGTTACATGTAAGTTCTCTCTTTTACTACTTGCAGTAACTCTGGGAATTAGGTCTTTTTATTCCTCATTTGCAGGTAATGAAACCAAAGCACAATGAGGACAAGTAACCTGAGCAAGCACTCACAACCATGGAAAGAGTGGAGCAGGAATTTGTACTCTTAAGTTTAACACCCACATGTTGCAATAGAATGTGTTACAACAGAGTTTTGTCCTCTGTCTCTCTGTAGATATGCATATATATATATATATGACATGCCTTCTAATATATATATACAGAAATATATATAAATAAATATATATTTATATATATATATAAATACACACATATTTCTTTTTTTTTAAACATTTCTTTATTTTTGAGAGACAGAGCATGTGCTTGGGAGTGGCAGAGATAGCGGGAGACACAGAATCCGAAGGAGGCTCGAGGCTCTGAGCTATCAGCACGGAGCCCAAAGTGAGGCTCAAAGCCACAAACCGCATTAGATCATGACCTGAACCCATGAGATGCTTAATGACTGAGCCACCCCCCCCAATATATATATACATATATTTTATTGAATATAAGAATAGAAAATTTTTCCAATGTGGAAAAGGAATTTAAAAAACAGTATTTTCGCAAACATGGCTTATCAACTACTTCCTAGGTCATATTTGGCCTCTCATAGCAAAATTTGGACTCAGCTGAGTAAATTACGAAGGAAATTAAAATCAAATGAATGACCCTTCATTTAAACACAGTTTAATGTGTATGGGAAATACAACCCAGAGATAATCACTTCTAGAAACATGTTAAGTTCCTTTAAGAATCAAAGAGAGCCCTTGCTCTTTGCTTATCTTCTAGAATAATTCAGTCTTAAGGCTAGCTAGGGTGAGCAGAGAGAGGTTTTTGTACTGGCAGGGATATCGGGGTGGAAGAATTGGACGAAAGCTACAATAGACCTGAACAAGGTATTGAAACTCGAGCAGAGTGAGAAAGGTGTCCACACAGAGATCCGCTGGCATGAAGAAGGCATGTTATATGTGGGAAATATGGCCTGGTATGGGAATTCGAGGTCCTGGTGACATGCACAAAACCTCCACGATGGGGTAGAGAAGGTAGTGGAAACAGCCAGTGCAGATTTTCAAAGTCGCAGTGGAGTCACCGGAGAATCTGCAAGGTGTTGGGAGGCTGAGTGGCAGTGAAAGATCGGTGGCCTACAGGGGGCTTGATCAAAGAACAAAATACATGTATTAAGGATAACAACAGCCAGATTTCTCACTCTTGCAAAAGAGAGCTGTAAGTTATTAGAGGGTTAAAAAAATGAAATAAATCATGGTGTTAGATTAGAATAAGAAGTATTGGTATAAAATCAAGGTTCTCAATATATTTAGAATGATACAGAAATAAATATTATTTAGATATATGCATATAGATATATTCTTTAGCTGTACCCACTGAGAGGGCCTGGGAGCAATGATTTTTCTAATAGCAAAGAACACACATGGCAACCAGATTTGGGCTTCTAAATATTACTCTCTATGAGCATGGGGGGATAGCTTCTTGGAGAAGTCACTCTTCCCAGAGCTGAGGAAGGAAAATTGAAGACAAGTCCCACATATATTTTTGGGCCAGAAAGGAAGGGAATATTCAAATAATTAAGAGGTGATGTTGAAAAGACACAAATATCAGCTTAAAGTGTCTTCGCTTTTACTTTACAGTTCAGTGCATTATATTTTAACATTGCAATATTAAAATCAATAATGGTGCTAATACATCGGAACGAATTTAATACAGTAAGAAAGACCTCGAGACCACACTGACATAAACTAATCGATGGATCATTTGAAAGTGCGATGAGGACAAGGTTATCTTTCTGGTTTCAAAATATCTCTCAACAAAATATGTAATAATTACAAAAAGATAAAGAGTGACATTACAGTAGAATCATCGTCTAACGTAGATAGCCTCTAAGATGGACCTCAGTTATGCCTGCCTCCAACATTCACACCTCTGGCTAATTCCTTTCCCTGGAGAGTAAAATGGGCTTTTATCAAGCAGATCCTAAAAAAAAAAAATAAAATAAAATATAGCAGAAGAGACAGGATACCAATTCTAAGACAACAGCCACGTGACTGGGCTTGGAAGTACATCCCCCATTCAGGTGAATCTTCAGAAAAACCATATTCCTTGCCGCCACTTTGACCCTAAATCCACAAGACACTTTGATGCAGAGACATCCAGCTAAGCTGAACCCAAATTCATGACCCAGATAAACCAAGAGATAATACATACTTTCAGTCTCAAACCTCTAAATCCAGGGGTAATTTGTTATACAGTAGTAGATAATAGCAATTTTGTACATGGTAGTGGGATGTGTTATAACAAACACTTAAAATGGGGTAATTGTTTCCAGTTAGGCAGTGGGCTTTGAGGAGGAGGTCGGTATAAAATGCCACAAACACACCCTCTATTGAATGTTGGACTTGGGAGGTGCTGCATGTGAGGCTTGCAGGAAAATGAGAATATTATATGGGAAACTAGAGGGTCACTGCATAGCAGCTAAGACAGAAAACTTTTGCAGCAAAACTGTTCCCTGCATTTATGTAACAACAGAAATGGACCCAGTGACTTTTAAACAAAAGGGATCCAGGTCTTGCTGGTTTTGAAGGTTACTAGTCTTCTCAGATGGCAAATGATGCTAAAATTAAGAAATGGTCTCTAAGCAAGAATCAAATCCAGGGCACATAGGAAAGCCATGGAGTGACTGTAAAACTTTTTGTTAAGATCTTAGATAGATCAAGGATGGTCCGTTGGCTTACTGTCTAGTCAGACAAATCTCCCCTCCTTAAAGATTAATGGGTAAGTATGACTCAAAGATCCTTTCTAGCTAACAATAAGGATTCTAATTCATGTAAAGACTTTGTCACTCAGGCACCTCAGTAGGGTCCAAGGTAGAGAGAATTTTTCTTGAAGAGACTTTTTGTCTAATTCAGTGAGCCCCCAAAAGATTCAAGGGATACCCATACTACTGACAAAATAGAGTTCTGCATGTAGATACATCAAAAGTGTGAACTGAAGAAAAAGAGTCAGAGACTGTACAATAAGATTAAGCCTTTGAACCCTTTGAATTCTATTGGCAGGAAGCCAGCCAAGAGAGCTGTGTATTTGCAAAACTGGCTACATTTCACGAGAAAGGAAGGCCAGCTCAGAGAAGGTAGAGCCAAGAGCTGAGGTGGTATAAGTGAGAGCCATGGACAGATATTGTCGGGCCTTGAATCTAATCAAAGAGCTTTTACTATTTACCAGCTAGACTTCAGGAATTTGATGGGCCAGTAACACCTTTATTTTGTTCATTTTCCTTCTTTTTAAAAATTTTTTATTTATTTATTTTGAGAGAAAGAGAGAGCGCAGGGAAGGGGCAGAGAGGGGGTGGGGGAGAGAGAATCCCAGCAGGGTCCACGCTCAGCCTGAAGGGGGTCTATCTCAAGACCATGAAATCATGACCTGAGCTGAAATCCAGAGTTGGATGCTTAACCGACTGAGCCACCCAGGCACCCTATTGTCTTTTTTTTGAAACAGAAATGTCTATAGAAATATTTTCATGCTTATCTCACCATTGTGTGCTAGGTGTGGGGATGAGGCTAAATAACTGGTTTCTCTAGCATCACAAGTCTTCAGATCAAGGAGAAATGAATGTAAGGAACCTCATTTATGCTTGCACTTGATTCTATGATGAGTTTCTGGACTTTGAGCTCATGCAATGAGGGGAAAAGATTTTGGGGTCCTAAAAAGGGCTGAGTATATACTGCATAATACAACATGAATCAGTGGGGTCCAGAGGGTAAACTGTGGTAGGCATTCTGTAAGAGGGCCTTCAATGATCCCAGCTTCTTTGTATTCATTCTCTTGGGTAATCCCATTTCCAGAATGTGCACTGGACTTACTTCTAACAATTGGAATATGGCAGAAATGATAGCATATCACTTTAAATATTAGTTATAAATATAGACCGTGGCTTTGATCAGAGATGTCCTTCTCTCTAGCTCTCTCAGATAGCTCTTCCTGAGGCCAGGCAGTTGCTGTGTTGTGAGGTAGCCCTGGAGAAAGGTCTACCTAGCAAGAGCCTGAAGTCCACCAATCGCCACATGAGTAAGTTTGGAAGCAAATTCCTACCTCCTCCCAATTAAGCCATTAGATCCATCTGTGGCCCCAGCCAACAGCTTGGTTACAACCTCAAGGGAGACCTTGAGCTGAAGGTACCCACCCAAGTCACTTCTGGATATCCATGCTTCTGTGAGATATTAAGTGTTTGTTGTTTCATACTGATAAGTTTCCAGCTAATGTGTATGTTGGCTGATCACACTGCATAGCTAATACACAACATTAATCAAATAATAAAAATTAACATTATTAGTAATGGGACAAATCAAAACCCTGTTCTATCTGACGGGATGCAACAAGAATACAGCATCATGTCTGTGATGTACCTAAGAAAGAAGCATATCCTGAATTTGTACATGAGGAAACATTAGGCAAACCCAATATGAAGGGCATTCTAAATAATAACTGGCCAGAAATCCTCAAACATGTCCCTAAATCAAGAAAGAGTAAGGAATTGCGCCAGATTGAAGGAAACTAAAGAGATATGGCATTGGAATACAATATGGGATTTTCGTCTTGAAAGTTTTGTGATTTGGGGAACCTGGGTGTCTCAGTTGGTAAAGTTTCTGACACTTGATTTCTGCTCAGGCAGGTCACGATCTCATGGTTTGTGAGTTTGAGCCACAGGTCCGGCTCCACTCTGACAGTATGAAACTTGCTCGGGATTCTCTTTCTCCCTCATTCTCTCTGCCCCTCCCCCACTTAGACACACTCTCTCCTGCTTTCCCCCTCTCTCTCGCTCTCAAAACAAATAAACTTAAAAAAAAAGAGAAAGTTTTGTTATGTAAGATATTGAAACAACTTAGGAAGCTTGAACGGGGCCTAAAGATCACATTGCAATAATGCATTAATGTTAATGTCCTGATTTTAATAATCACATTTTGGTCATACGTGGAGAATGTCTTTATTCATAGAAAATAGCTAACATTCTGTCTCCAACTTTCTGACAAAAATTCTGCTTATTGAGCACAGAGACTAATGATAGTTTACTCCTACTTAGGACTGTTCTCTGTGGCCATGGATGACTCCTACGGTAAAATAATATATTTGCTTTATCATTTCTTGATAAAAGAAACTATGGAGATTTATATGTTTCTAAATTATAATAATGGTATAATAAATTAATATTAGGGATAGGCCCCTTTTTCACTATTTCCTTCTCGGTGTTGGACTGTTTAAGTATGGCCATGTAGAAAATATTCTGTTTAAAAGCCTTCAAAAACCTCCACCAAAAATTCCATCATAGCACATATCTCCAAAATTTATGTAGAACAAAATAAAGTTCATAGGAAAAAAAAAGAGTACATGTTAATTTTTAAATTAAGCCAGCAGTGTAAATCTCTTTAGATGTACCTTCTTTTGGTTATATTTATACTACTTTTTTTTTTTCTTTTAAGTCACTGAATAAGAAATACTATTCCTTAGATTTTGTTTTAAGCAGGGTCCCCTATTCTCAGGTATAAAATAAAAAATAAAATAAAAATAAAATAAAATAATAAAATAAAATAAAATAAATAAAACAATCATTCCAAAATCTTAACCAGCTCATCCAAGATTGAAAGCTACATGTAAGTCCCAAAGACATTTTATTTTTTTTTTATTTTTTTATTTTTCCAACGTTTATTTATTTTTTGGGACAGAGAGAGACAGAGCATGAACGGGGGAGGGGCAGAGAGAGAGAGACACAGAATCGGAAACAGGCTCCAGGCTCCGAGCCATCAGCCCAGAGCCTGAAGCGGGGCTCGAACTCACGGACCGCAAGATCGTGACCTGGCTGAAGTCGGACGCTTAACCGACTGCGCCACCCAGGCGCCCCCCAAAGACATTTTAGAATCCAGCAAAGGGTATAACTGATTGCAATCAACTTTGTTTCTGAAGAGTCCGAGAGTCATACTTACTTTCTGATATTGGAGTTAATTTTTTATATAAAAATGAAGATCGAATAGTAAACAATACTGCACAGAATTCCTGTAATGGTTACGTACTCAAACAGGGAATACAAATCTTGAGTTGGATCACCTGGCCGCTGACTACTGCTCAGGAAACGGCTGATCGTACTGCATAAATTATGATTCACAATTGGCATTTATCAAACGTGTCATAGAGACCGGGTTATGAATAACTCAATCAGCTGCCTCAAGATGGCTTGGCTTAGCCCAGGCAGAGGATGATGATACAAGTATGAATAAGGGTTTAAAGATGTTACACCTGTCAGCTCTCTAGGAAAAGTTACTTAAACTGCATACCATACCCATGCATGACCACTGGTATTACAGAAGAACGTTACTGTAATTCATTGTTACTCTAGTGATCTTAAAGAATTAAGACCACATTCATAACATCCAAATCTGTCTCCAAGGAGAAAGTCTGAGTTGGGGAATATCTGGATCATTAAGTAATTTCCTTGGGTCAGAGTAAAAGCACTTTATCTGCGAATATTACTTCCGTGGCATACTGGATGGAGCAAAAGTTGGTAACAAAGTGACCTTTCTCTTAAGCAATTAATACATTCACTAGAATTTTCTTCAACTTTCAGGAACCAAATATATTCTCTAGTCTGATAAGTCTTAAGTATTAATTTTGCTCTGAAATCTCTGCTCACCTCGCTCACCACCACTCCCCTTTGCATAGTTACAGTCTTTGTAATTTTCACTTGAGTTCATTTCCATTCCATGTTTAATTGTTCATCATATTTTCTGATGCACAATCTATGATTGCTAATGACATTTGTATAATAAATTGTTTTGATGTGCCAATATTTCTTGATCATTTGTGTTACAAAATAAGCTATTTTACTATATCTATTTTTAAATTGGTTGATTCTTCTCCAACACTGTAATAACAACATTGCCTGTTATCGGGAAAGGACAATTATTTCCTAGAGAATATTCAAACACAGATTTGTAAAACTGACAGCAAGATTTGCTGTGACAATAGTTATTCTGTCTAACAAATCATGGTGAACTCCATTTGGTGTTGAACAAAAATAATTTTGATATCCCAAGGAAAATGACGCAGAAGCAGGAATTTGCCAGAAGGGAGGCGGTTAAAGAAAATAGAACGAAGAGTTATCACAAGTGATTTACAACAGTGAACATTTCCATGTGGTAAGAAGGGTGTGCTTGCGGAATGAGCTCCAGAGATCTAGGAACATAGATGTGACATCTGGATGGATGCGCGGAAATTTCTCCTTAGCTTTGGGTTGGTCATGTAACAGCAGAAACAGCAAATGCCGCAAGCCCAGCTGGGTCTCTTATGTTGTTTTGTTATGTGTATAGACAGGATTGTGGGGAATGGCAAAAGCAGTACGTGGTAGATACTTAATTTCTAATATTTAATTCATAAGTGTTGTTTAAACTTCTTAGCAAATCTTTGAAAACAGCATATTATGTAAATGTAGTCCAATAATACCTGGGTGAACCCATAGCATTCAGTGTGGTGTCACCTTCAAAAGAAACA
The DNA here is from genome assembly GCF_007474595.2 of Lynx canadensis. Taxonomy (NCBI): domain Eukaryota; kingdom Metazoa; phylum Chordata; class Mammalia; order Carnivora; family Felidae; genus Lynx; species Lynx canadensis. Next base: position 222,536,719 of record NC_044303.2, on the reverse strand, counting down.
CTCCTTTATTATTGTTAAAAAAAAATGAAAACAGGGGCGCCTGGGTGGCGCAGTCGGTTAAGCGTCCGACTTCAGCCAGGTCACGATCTCGCGGTCCGTGAGTTCGAGCCCCGCATCAGGCTCTGGGCTGATGGCTCGGAGCCTGGAGCCTGTTTCCGATTCTGTGTCTCCCTCTCTCTCTGCCCCTCCCCCGTTCATGCTCTGTCTCTCTCTGTCCCAAAAATAAATAAAAAACGTTGAAAAAAAAAATGAAAACAGGGAGGGTGTGTTGAAATTCAGTTTAAGAATTTACTGGAATTTCTTGAATAAACAATGAGAAAATTCAGTAATGTCATACGGCAAACCATTTTTAAAAACCCATTCTTCCCTAGATCTTTCTGATACCTCAAGGCAGTACAGCAAATTGTGTCTCACCCCAATACTGGAAAAGCTGGGACCACTTTGTTTTTTCACTTACCTACCCTGATTTTCCAGATTTATTTCTCTCTTCAGGTTCCAGGTGTGAACTTCTTTCTATAAAGTTCAGACTCTGCAGTCCTTCCCTTTATCCAAATTGGCACAACAAAAGAACTAATTATCTGTCTAATAAGACAGAATTTTCTAATAATGTAGAGGGATGTGTATGTTTGCTTTAAGGATGTTGTTTCTATAGGGGCGCCTGGGTGGCCCAACAGCAACTTTGGCTCAGGTCATGATCTCACAGTTTGTGGGTTCGAGCCCCACGTAGGGCTCTGTACTGCCTGCTTTCGATTTCTATGTCTCCCTTTCTCTCTCTGCCCCTCCCTCCATCAAAAAATAAATAAACATTAAAATTTTTTTTTAAAAAAGGGATGTTGTTTCTATAATAGTCACTGAGAGTCATAAATTCTTATAAATATGTCAAATTCACACGAAGTAAGCCCTGGGTTAAACCACTTAGGAACAAAAAAAAAAACATTGTCTTCTTAAAAACCTTACTTTTGCTCAAAATAGTACCTTCGTTTTTTTTCTCTCCCAGTAATATCCCAATTTTCAGGGACACTTTCTAATAAAATCTACTTCTTCTTGAGTGTACTTCTAAATCTCTAGCAGTCAGCACGATATAAAAGCAACAGCTCAAAAATGTAGCAAAAACTGAATAACAGATTTGCAGCCCTGTGGTTGTACACTAATATTTAAAATGGGATGGTTGTAGGGCCAGCAGAAGCCTTCTGAGGAATGTCAGACAGGAAACTTAGCAATGGTTCCCCACAAGAGTTTCAAGTTGTAACCTGGGAGCGGTGGGTAGCTTTATCTTACTAATGTGCTAGACACGAGAAGTTACTTTGAAATAGAATAAGGGATTGGCAGTGGTGACTGAGGAATAAAAGTTATTTAAAATCGTCATTAAAACCATAATCCTTAATTCATTGACCTCAAAAATACATTATCTTAGAACTTCTGAATTTAGCTTGATATTGAAATGTGAATTTATATTCTATAAATTAATACCATGAATTTATATACATGGTAGCTGAATTGTAAATTTATTCTAATGAGTTCACGATAATACTTGCTTCCTGGTTTGATGATGTAACTACTATGGGTTACTTGTAGTCAAAACTAAACAATATCATCCTTCTGGAATCTCCATCTATAGCACGCTCCTTTCTGGACCACTCCAGACAAATATAGAACACATGCTTTGGATGATTTACTGTGAACCATGAATTACTATCTGCTATTTGGTAGGTACGGTAGGTACCTGTGTAGGCATCTGGAATTGCAATGATAATGAATTTTAGTACAAAGTGAGTTTTGTACTTAATTACAAGGAATTCTTTGAGCTCAGGTGAATGCAAAGACTGGAAAATAGGGTAAATGCTATATATCCTACATGTTTATGAATCTATTTATATATTTAGATGGAGCCAGAAAACAATGGGAAAAATGAAAATAATTGCATCCTTTACAGTGGAGGAATAATCTTCTGGCTTACAAATAAGATGTTTACACCAAACTGCAAAAAATAAATGTTGAAAAGGCCTCATAGCATCTGACAAAATTTCGATTTGCTTACTCACCCACAGGAGACATTTCTGGGACACTAGCAACGTAAGGTCCATCCAAGAACTTTGGCTCATTATCATTAATGTCCTGTACTTTGATGATGAATTCCGATTCCGGCTCCAGGGGCTTCCTGGTTTCTATGTCCACAGCCTGAGCACGAAGTGTGTAGAAAGGTTTCTCTTCTCTATCCAGGCTCCTTATTGCATGAATGTCCCCTGTAGTTTCATCAATGGTAAAAACAGTGCCCGCGCCGTCTCCTGAGAGGGTGTATTTAACAGTGCCCTCTCCTTTATCTAAGTCAGAATGGAGCTTTTGGGGGGAGAAAGAGAGACAGAGACAGAGACAGAAAACACCATTAAAGGGATGGCCCCGTGTTAAAAATACTTGCGGCATAACTTTTCATCAGAAAAGTTAAAGAAAAATCTTATGGTTCTTTTTTCATTTTCATCTCCTTCTTTCTTTCCTCCCTCCCTCCCTCCCTCCCTCCCTCCTTTCCTTCCTTCCTTCCTTCCTTCCTTCCTTCCTTCCTTCCTTCCTTCCTCTCTTTGATTATAAACATTTTAAATACACACAAAAAATTAGAAAAATGCATGGTAAATATTTATATATACATGTATATATCCCAGAGATTCCATCATTTACCTTTTAATCCACAGTTGACCCTTTAATTATGCAGGGGTTAGAGTGGCTGACCCCTGTAGCAGTTGAACATATGTGTATGACTTTTAACACCCACAACACTTAACTACTAATAGTCTACTGTAGACCAGAGCCTTAGCAATAACAAAAATAAGTGTATTAACACATATTTTCTATGTTTATGTATTATATACTGTATTCTTACAATAAAGTGAGGTAGAGAAAAGAAAACATTATTAAGAAAACACAAGGAAGAGAAAATACATTTACAACATTATACTGTATTTATCTATACTATAAGTTTATGTGTTCGTGAAAAAAAATACATGTGAGGTTTAACCTCCATGAAGTTCAAATCCGTGTTTTTCAAGGATCAACTGTATTTGATCATCATTGTGCCTTCTTATTTGAAAGCAGAGGAGAGTTTTGGCACACCAGATGGTTACAGTTATGTGTAGTAGAGTATCTCATTTTAACAGACTGATTTTCAAAGAGTTATTCAGTATTACTCAGCTAAATGTTGGATAGGATCACTGATTATCTTTTCAGATTTGCAGACAAGTAGCTTGCTCTAATTCCTTCTATATATTTGAAATCTTGTAATGTAGAAAAGTTTTGAACCGCTGATAATTTCTTCAACACATGTACAATTCACTCTATTATAGTATGTAACAAGATACACATAAACAACAGGGGAGGACTAAAAAGACGATACATTTTCATTGCAACACTTTAAGTCAATGTTTTTCAAACTGGAGTCCAAGAGTTGATAGAAGAGGAACATAGACTTGGAGATCTATAAATTATCCAATAATGTATACATACAATGTAAGTATTACATTATTTATACTTCTCTAAGAATATGCATACACATATATATATTTATAAGTAATATACTCACTATTTAAGTTATACAGCATGTTTATTCTTATAAATATCATTTTTTTATTCAGTGATCTAAAATGTTTTAGCCTATGCCTAATCATTTGTATAAGGCCATCTGATTTCAGAGTCCACATTTTTAGATTTAAGAGCTCATTCCAGGAGCACCTGGGAGGCTTGGTGGGTTGAGCATCTGACCCTTGATTTCAGCCCAGGTCATGATCCCAGGGTTTTGGGATCAAGCCTATCATCGGGCTCAGTGTTGAGCATGGAGCCTGCTTTAGAGTCTCTCTTCCTCTGCCCTGCTCCCCACTTGTGCTCTCTCTCTCTCTTTCTCTAAAATAAAATAAAATTTAAAAAAATAAATAAAAGCTCATTTCAGTCAACGGATCAACCAAAGGAAAAACATTCTTTTAGTGTTCACAGTCATTTGGACTGTGCCTCAAAATTTGCCTACAAGCCCACCATTCTTGCAAAATTTGGGGAAGAATGAGTTCTGGTTTTTTTAATGTTTTAAACCCCACAAAAAAAAAGGTTTGAAATACCTTAAATCATATAAATATCCTTTTGCAAATAAGCTCTGTATATTAGTATTAGTAAAATCAAAACACACACAAAATAAAGATAACAGTGGCTATATCTTTGCTCTTAAACTCAACATTCTGGTTTTAAGTTCAATAAAATAGCATCATCTTTCCAATTTAATGTTATTAAAATTAATGCATTCATTCTGTGAATTTGTATTTATTTCAAATTTTTCTCTGAAAATATACTTGTATAATAACATATGCAAAGGATTGATACATGGACAAGTGTTACAATTGAAGTAATGGAAAATAGAAAGAGAGCACATAATTTTAGTTTTTTCAAGTTCCTGTATATTTTACTCAAGTAAGGAAAATTGTGATAAATGACAGGAGGAAGATTTTTTCCTCCTAATTTTTTACAAACTCTTATGAAGCAGAGGAAATTTCAAGTGTAAAATCAAGCTGTAGATAAATGTACTTTGAACTTGGGAATTTCAAATTACATATTTCACCCATACTATGAAAGATATTCAACACAGTGGGTATTACTTTCTCTTTTAAATGTATCTAAAGATATGAGCCGGGCAAAAGCTCAATGCAAAAGCAAAGACTCTATAAACTACATCCATTTTGCCAATGGCTCCAAAGAATATGTGGTAATATTGTGGGAAGCGAGTGAACATTCTAAGAAGGTTTTTACAATGGGATCCAAGAAGAGTTACAAAAAAAAAAATCCACATTTAGCTAAAATCAGAACTGTTTTCTTTTCTAACAGACACAAGAATAGAAAAGCAAATGTGTTTGCGGCTCTATCCAAGATCGAAATTAAATTCAGTTGCTGTTCTTCCTCACTCTTCTACTTTTCCCTTCTAATTTAAAGCTGAATTTTGTAGGGGTTAAAACTTCAGAAGACATATGTGAATATACATTAAAACTTTGAACTGGGAATGAAGTTGATTAATATAAAACTCTTGAGAGGATCAGAATTTTTATAGCAGTTCATTACATGACAATACCTCATAGGGGACCACCTGAGATATCTTGCACCGACAGGCAATATATTTTTTAACGTTTTTTTGTCTTTATTTTTTTAAGTTTATTTATTTATTTAGAGAGAGAGACAGAGAGCGCAAGTGAGGGAGGGGCAGAGAGAGAGGTTGAGACAGAGCAGAGAGAGAGGTTGAGACAGAGCCAAGCAGGCTCTGTACTGTCAGCAAGGAGCCCGACGCTGGGTTCGAACTCAGGAACCAGGAGATCATGACCTGAGCCAAAACCAAGAGTGGGACACTTACCCAACTGAGCCACAAAGACGACCCCTGATGGGCAATATTTAAAATTAGTTATTCAGTGGTGATTGAAATGGCACATGAGTAACTAGCTTAAAGTATAGGTGTTTTTCCAGCATCATTTCTAATATTAAATAAGTGACTGCCTGTTGTGGGTATTGTAGATAGATAGCTTCTTTTATCATCTGTACACTTTGTTATATTCAGTGTATATAAATTGCTATAAATAAAAATACATATAACAGAAAAAGTATACATATAGAAATATATCTATATGTACTTTTATATTTATTATTCTCTGACTATATACACATATGACATGATATAAAAAAATCAACACTTTCTTTTTTTTTAACACTTTCAATAACAAAATACCATGACTATTTTTCAGTATCACTTGAAATTCTTCAAAAAAAATTTTTTTAAGTAAACTCTATCTCCAATGTGGGGCTCAAACTCAGGACCCCAAGACTGAGAGTCACATACTGTACCAGCTGAGCCAGGCTGGTACCCCTCTACAGAATAATTATTGACGTGCACATTATTCATTCAAGGAAGTTGAATGATTTAATGAGCAATGCCTATGTTTTTCATAAATAGTAAGATGAATGTACGTGTGTGTATGTGTGTTCTTCTGTTTAGCTCCTTTAGAGGTAATTATCAAGACCAAAAACATAATTTTTATGAATCAAAAAATGTGAAACTTCAGTGATTCCAGATGTTGATCTCTGTAGATGGAATTTGTTTCTTTTTTTTTTTTAATTTTTATTTAGTTTTGAAGGAGAGAGAGACAGAGTGTGAGTGGCGGAGGGGCGGAAAGAGAGGGAGACACAGAATCTGAAGCAGGCTCCAGGCTCTGAGCTGACAAGCACAGAGCCCGAAGCGGAGCTCAAACTCGAACTCACAGACCACGAGATCATGACCTGAGCCGAAGTGGGACACTCAACCGACTGAGCCACCCAGGCGCCCCTGGAATTTGTTTCTTAAATCTTTCAGGAATGAAATGCAGGCTTAGCTTATACTGTGAAGCTACTTCTTAGTGTCATGTGCATAAAGAAGGAGGGAGGATTTCAGAGGAAGGATTTTCGTGACTTGCCTCATCTTTGGGCTGTGTTAATTCACTATGACAAAGCACATGATGTCGTTTTACACGGGGCTTTAAGCCACACACATACAGAAAGCTAATGATTCCACAAGGATGAAATTATTTTCATTTACAGCAATTTAAAAATGGCAGCAAGAAAGGTTTCTTATTCCAATTATGTTTTTAAATGTTTATTTATTTATTTCGAGAGAGAGCACCGACAGGGGGTTAGAGGAGAGAGAGATTCCCAAGCAGGATCTGAGCTGTCAGTACAGATCCTGACCTGGGGCTCAATATCTCACAAACTGTGAGATCCTGACCTGAGCTGAAAGCAAGAGTCAGACACTTAACTGACTGAGCTACCCAGGCGCCCCTCCAATTATTTTTTTCAAAAGCTGTTTCTGAGTAGGTGCTGACTGTATTTACTGACTAAAGCAGCCAATTTCAATAATATTAATTTTTAGTATTGACATTTAAAATTTCTCCCGGAAACAGAGTTCTATAAACACTAGATGTAGAAATCCGCACTGTCCGAGCAGTTGTTTTGTGGAAGTGGTGGTGGTGTTTTCGGACGTCTTCCAAGTTATCTCAGATGGAGCATGAAAATATGATGCCGAGAAAGGCTTTAACGAGCTTCAGAGCATCAGCAAATCTGGATTCCAGTGTCTAAAAGTTTGAGAAAGCTAATTTAAAGTTAAATGTTTACTAGCATCTCTTTGATTATATTTTAGGAACTGCTGCACAAAATAAGGGATTTAGTCTTATTTTTCTCTGGGTTGAAAATACACATAAAATAGAAAATGTTTTTTCTATTACTGTGTCCAGCAGTGATTTTCTTTTCATTTGCTATTTGCCAGGATAGGGGGTGGTTACTAGGCCCGGGGAGCATAGGAGTTATGTTGGAAGGAGAAACTTTTGATTTTGATTTTTGAAAAAAAAAAAAAAAAAAAAAAAAAACTTTTGATTTCGTTTCTGCCTGAGAACCAAAATTTGTGTTCAGCGAATACTGGATTTGGTGTATGTGCTTGCGAATTATTAACCATGTGCCCATAAGGTACTATGGTACCTCACATACTGTTTTAAAACCTGCCCTCCACATCATTCTCATCAAGATTATGCATTAATACTTTTGTATTTACCAAAACTGTTTTAAAAAGAACTTCAAACCAACAGAAAAATTAAAAGAATGATACAAGAAAGGCCTATATTCTCACTATCTAGATTAAATAATTACTAACATTTCCTGTATCTGATATATATATATATACACACACACATATGTGTATATATATATATATATATATATACTTTTTAAAATTGTGAACATCAGAACAATTACCTACATGATACTGAAACACCAACTTCATGAAAATAAGGCCCTTTCCTATGTAATCATAATGTCAAAATCTCATTTAAGAAAATTACTTAAAATACCTATCACCACCTTATAACCAGCCCATATTCCATTTTCCCCACTTGTCTCTTCAAATATCTTTCTTGGCTCTTTCTTTATATTTTGAGCATAGATCAAAGCAACTTTCAAACACTGCATTTGGATTTTGTGTCTTTAATTTCTGTTAATTTTAGAAGGATCATGCATTTAAAATTTTTTTAATGTTTATTTTTGAGAGACAGAGAGAACGGGGAAGAACAGAGAGAGAGGGAGACAAAAAATCTGAAGGAAGATTCAGGCTCTGAGCTGTCAGCACAGAGCCCCACGCGGGGCTCGAACCCACAAACCGCAAGTTCATGACATGAGTCGAAGTCAGACGCTTAATCAACTGAGCCACCCAGGTGCCCTGGATCATGCATGTTAATATTTACTTATCATCATCTCTTTTTCAGGGAACCAGCCTCCATTCTGAATTTGTCTGCTGGAAAACAAAACTTCCTGACATGTCTTTAAGTATTTACTATTCTGTCTTAGAATAGTTCTTTAGTCTCAAAATATATATGAGCAAATGTAGCAGTATAAAAGTATGCCCTACTTAATGTAGAGATCCTTGAGTTATGGCATCTCCTTCCAGTCATCTCCATAAACACACTCAATGTGAGGGAAACGCTCCTTGTACAGGGTATGCATCAGTAAATTTTGGTGTAGTAATGGCATATAAGTTGTGGTACTCCTTTTCAGTTTTCAAATGATTACAAAACCTGTGGAATGCTTTAATATTATGGTTCAACAGTTGGTGCATGTGATCTCAAATAATATTATAACTGTCTTATTTACATACAGGATCCCTCGGATAAACCAGTCAAAACTAGTAGGAGAAAATTTTATGCAAGTTTCTTTGGTTGAAATAATTTCATTTTGCACCAAGAAACCAAAAAAACCTACTTTTTCGATATGCTTCTTGGTATACTTATAAAATATTCGTATGTCATTTTTTATAGTTGCTCAATTTCCAATTCATGCTTATTCTGTTCTCAGAACCGTCACAGAGGCCATTGCATTGGCTACAAAGCCATTGGATTATGTTTAAGGCATTGCTTATTGACAAAAGAAGACTAGACCCAAAGATGATCTATAGTTCTGCCTGAATAAGTTATAATGCAAAATTTCTCTCTGACGCCACTTAAGGTTCAAGAATATTTGACATTCTATGCCATCCTACTCCCTGAAGGGACTCATTTGTTCTTCCTCAAATGATTGCTGCCATTTGAGCAAGAGGAATACCACTTTACAAGGTTGGAAATTCCCTTTAACAGCCCAAAGTGAGTTGAGGACTCCCCTGCCTGGGTTACAGACCCAAAGCTATTTATCATCTGGAAATACTTCACCTTCTATGTAAGGAAGTAGAAATGCATTTCAAAAAGGCCCGCACCTCCCCAGAGGTATGCCAAGGCAGGGCAAAGAAGAACAAAGACTATTTGCAATTCTTGGGAGTAACAAAATCTGATGTGCTAAGATATATTTTATATCCTGTTAAAGAAAAAAAAATATGCTATTCACCCGATGCTCTCTTTCATTTTCTTTTTCTCCTTGAATATTGCATGTGTGGTTACATATGAGGGGTATCCTAACTCGTCTTCTAGATTGTCATATTTTACAACTTCAGCTCACCCAGATTACATTATATCATTTGAGAATGTCACAACATATTAATAACTAGTTCTGGACAAGTTTGAGAGGTCATTGGCGTGGTGCCTGGATTTGGGGGAAAAATATGGGAGAAGGTTAAAATAATTTCTTACCTACATTTCCAAAGCTGTAAAGCACTTTTCACAAAGCCAGGTTTTGGGTAACAAAACATTCCCTGACAATAAACTGTTCTTATCAAATGTTCAGTAATGGAATCTCTATTTGAAATGAAAGTGAATTTCTGTATGATTTCAAATGTGATTATTTTTCAGAGGATGATTTATTCTAGATAAAAGTGAGCTTTAAATAATAATTACACATTATTATAGTTAGATATCATTCACTAATTTATTACTACTCATTACTATTTTTCCATATTATTACTTATAATAAAAGTAATTAGCCCTTACTGAATACAGGACACCGTGTTACACATCTTATAAGCTTTATTTAGTTCTCAAACTAATCAGTGATGTGCTACCATGACAAATATGATAAGTGAACTCTTTCTAATGAAATTCTAATATTTCAAAATGTAAAATTTAATTTTCAAAAGCTCTATGTTCTATCCCAACTTCTTTGTATATTCATTTAAGAACTGTAATAAATCAGACAGACTCAAATATTAACTCTGATTTAAAATATGGAATGGTCTAAAATCCATGATCACAAGCCTCAAACATTTGGGGTTAAAAATCCCAAACCCATTACTTCTTAGCTGGATGTTACTGTAGAAGTTACTAAGTTTCTTTGGATGTCAGAATCATCATATATAAAATGTGGATTCTAATACTTACATCATAAAATTTGGAAGATACCTTAGAGAATTTAACTTCTGAATGTCTATTTCCCTTCATTTATCTGCATTTACATCCAAATGATCCCAGTATAGCGATATTTGTTTCCATTTACATTAATTTATATTCATAGATACAAGAAAACTAATTGGATACAAAATAATGATAGAAAACACTATCAAGCTTCTACTTTTTCCAGGCAATTTTCTAAAGGTTTTATGTGTCTGAAGCCACTTTAATAGTTAGAATAACCCTATAAGGACAACCCTACTATTAACAGTCTCACTTTGCAGATGCATAAATTGAGGCACAGAGAAGCTGAGTTGGCCCAAGACACACAAATGGAAAGACACAAAGCTAAGATTCAAATCAAGTAGTCTAACTCTGTGTATCTCTGAGTCTAGCTCTTCAACTAAATCAGTTCTCTTTTAATTTGATGCATGTAAAGTCATTTTTTTTTTCTTAACTCTCAAAAATGGGTCTCTCTTAAGAGGAAAAGACAAACAAACACTGAATTTTTGGCCAGGGGATTAGATTAGCCACAAGCTACCCAAGTATCGGTTTTGTAATATACATCAGTTCGTTTGAGCAAAACCAGGCTGTATTATAATGGACACCTTAATGAGAATAGTTGTATTCAAGAATGCTTTGGATTGCCCATTAGTTATTGCACTAGCCACTGGAATAGAGAACGTAAGTTACAACTTGTTATCAAGGTGACAGGAGTCCAGTGGGGAATAATATGGGTCATAGCAAAAAAGATACTCACTCAAAACACTGTGTCTTTTTACAATTTCTTGTCTCCCAAATCACATTTTTCTATAGAAGTTTTCATATGCATTTACTATATAATTAAAAAGCATGTTATATTTGTGTTTTTATTTAAAATACAAAGTGATATCACATTTATAGTTAGAAATCACCTCAATAATATAGTGCCAATCATGTATTTGGAATAATCAGTAGTCAACTAGAAAAGAGTGAACAGCATTTATGTTAAAGAAAATATAATTTACTACTATATCAATAAAATATTCCAATGAAAATTTTTCTAAGGTTCTGCACATTGTGTATATCATAATTTTCTTTGAAGCATATGGAAATCCATAATATTAAAAACTTAATTGAATCACTACATTTCATTAGAGAAAAAGTCATTAGCACATGTACTTTCTCACAATGAACTAATAACCAAATAAATAGGCATATGTATGTGTGTAGGAATATATATATATATATATATATATATATATATATGTCAGAGATAAAAGAGAAAGACAGAATATTTGTATGTGTTTTCATGTGCTCACACATGCACATTTTTGCAAAATAAATAAAAGGCTAAATAGATATACATTCTATAAAACAACACTGTTAAGAACACAATCTGAAAATCACATTATCTGCTTATTTCAAAGGTGGTTTGAAGGTGACCTATTTTCTGTAGCATGCATTACTGTGGGGATTGCTTTATGTGTTAAAGGACAAAGCCACCTCACTGAAGTCTTTTATTTCCCTTCCTCACTTTACAATAACTACTTTAAATGGATTTTGAAAGTATAATATCACAAAAGCAGAAAAAAATAAATCCAAGTACTTAACCAGGTTGCTTTCTTTGTATTGTGAGTCAAGCAGTTTCATGTCAAATTTACTGTTAAGAATTCATATCTCTCAGTCTTATATCCTATAACAGTGTCATAAATATTATCTTATTTGCATGATAAAGTAACATTAAATATTCATTTTTTTGCCTAATAATATGAAAATGAGTACTCTTAATGCTAAATTGCAATGTGTTAATGAGAGATAGAAACAGTAACTCTTCTGTGTAAGAAACGCAGTAAAATGCATCTTATTTCTAAATACAGGTTAATCAGAGATGTTTCTCTAAAATCTCTCATTATAAGCATATTAAGGAAGGAATCATTCTCAGGGTTCACTTGTTTCCCACTAGGGATAACAAGATTCCCAAGAAACTTCCAAAGAGATAGTAATTTCACTGACTTTGACTTTAAAAGGAAAATAAAGTAATGAATAAAAAAGAAAGATATAAAGAAAAAAAAAGAAAAAATGCAAACAGCTCTCACAGATGCAGGAACCTCAGTTTTGACTGCTTTCTGCAAATATATATTATTGGATGTGTCGTGAAATAAATCGATTTCAAGCTATTTCATTTTTAAAGGTCAAAGTTTTTTTTTTAAGGAATTCAGAATTATAAAAGCAGATGCTTAATTTGACATTGACTGAGACCTAAAATGATGAATAAATCTCTCAAAGTTTAATTGCTTTTCAGAAGATATTGAATTGCTTTGTTATTAAATTTTCCTAATAATGCATGGAATCAATAGAATTGTGTGTGTATATGTGTGTGTACCTCATTTTCCTAAAACTGACATGAATGTTACAGATTTATACTTGCATTATTTCCAAAATCTAAAAAAAAAAAACAAAAGGTTTGTTTACTTATCACCTTTCCCTGCATTTAATAATTTTCTACTCTCTCCATATACCATTGGTTGCTGATTAAGAGAAGCTATATACAAAATTTCTAAGACTAATCCGGGTCCAATCATACTTCATTGTATTATTTTAGATCATAAAACTTGCGTTTATTAAATATAGTCTTGAATACAAATCAAGCCTTAATTATCAATTGTGGTTGAACTCCAAAATATGGTGGGGTGGTCAGTATTCTGCCATATTGCATATTTCCCAAGATTTAATGTACATTCCCTGCATATTCCCCAGGACTGTGAAGACTATGGATTTAATTCTTATAGTTATGTTATGCTGGGTGGGCCAGACCTAATCACATGTGACCTTTAAAAGCTTAAGAATTCTTTTCCAGGTGTAAAAAGAGGAAATTAGAAACCCATGCTCCAACTTGCTTGGATACAAAGGAACAATCTTTAGGAGCTGAGGGCAGTCCCACATCCCCACTAGCAGTATAAAGGGGATCTGAGGCCTAAAATAGCAAAGAAAAATTCTGCCAACAGTCTGAATGAGCTTGAAAGCTGATTTTCTCACCCTCAAGAGAGAAAAATAGCCCTGCTGACACCTTGGTTTCAATCTTGTGAGGCCTTGAACAAAGAAATCCTTTATTCTCTGCTGAATTTCTGCCTGCAGAACTGTGAGCCTTAAGCTGCTCAATTTGTGGGAATTTGTTATTCAGCAATGGAAAACTAATACTTGTAGGTACTTACAGAAATCTAATATTATTAATACTTCATTTTAAAAAAATAATCATGACTTGATTAAAGAGACAATTTTGATTTCTTGGTTATGTGCCTCTACTCACACCAACTCTTTTAGGATTCCTGAACCCAATTCCAATGTGTGGAGTAGTGTTCCCCACACACAAGTCCAAGCAATTCTCAAATAGCAACAGGCTGTCCAAGAATTCAACTCAATTCTGACACTATCTACCTAGAAACAGCATCAGATTCCACAGGTTAAGGGCGCAGTCCTATAAGAACACTTCCCCCCCGCCCCTGTCACATCAGACTCCAGTTGCCATGTTGAGGCTATGACACCTGTGCTTCTGACTGATCAGCTACAGACTAGAGGTTCCAACAGTCCACTCTTTAGGTTGTTTTAATTTTCTTGAGTGCCTCACAGATATCAGGGAAATATTTACATTTACTAGTCTATTAAGTGATATGATAAAGGATATGAATCAATGGCCAGATAAAGAGATACATAGAGGAGCACAGAGATTTCATGCTTTCTTTGGGGTGCCATTCTCCCCAGTCTCCACATGTTCACCCACCTAGAAGCTCTCTAACTCAGTCTTTTTGTTTTTTTATGGAGCTATCGTTGATTTTATAGTCAGGATTGACTAAGTCATAGGCCATTGACTGATTCAGTGTCCAGCCCCTCTCCTCTTCCTTGAGGGCAGGGGGTAGGATTGAAGGTCAACCTTTAATCAAATGGTTGGCCCCCATTGCAACCAGCCCTTTCCCCACAGTGGGGTCCAAAAGTCACCTTCATTAATAACAAGATACCCATGACAGTTTTACAGCTGTCAAGCATTTTCAGGAACTGTGAACGAAGACCATATATATCTGAGAAGTATATATTTGATCATCTGAGTGGCCAAATATATATTTCTCATAAATCATTATGTCACAGTGCCTCAATTTTCTGACACATTATTTTATTTGTTTGCTTGTTTAATTTTTCCCTGCCTGTATCCATACTCTACTATTTCTAGTACATACATCTGCTCCCTCCTTTGTATAAGTGACCCTGTACAAATTCACCCTGTTAATCTAGTAATATTGTTAATCACTGCACTTTGTCCCTTTGACCATACCATAGGAAGAGATCGTAGGTCTGGCTAATGTTCACATATGCCTTTCCAGTCAAAGAAATAGCTGACTACTACCAAGATAGTCTCCACCTCACCCTGTATCCTGGACAACATAATGAAGGTGTCTTGAAAATAGAAGAAAATTTAGTCTGCATACAAAAGCAGAATGAGAAAAATAAGGACAGGAGAGAGGGAGTCTTTCTGATATCAAATCAATTACTGAAATTGTACTTTTCCTCACAGAATGAACTCATAAATCTCCTACTCTGAATTTGGTTTTGCCAGTCAAAAAAAAAATCCAAAACAAAACCATCCATGTTCTTTTTGCATGCAATAAGCATTTATTGAATACTGATTGTATTCAAGTGTCACAGATTTGGGGACAAATCCAACGTAAGTCCTCAAAGATCAACATAGGTAGAGAATCTGTTTTCTTCACCTAAAGTCATTAAAAATAAAAATTAAAAAAAAGCACAGCAGATTTTACTATTGCTACTTCTTCATCCTTTATACAATTTGAAACAATGCTTTTTTTTGTTTGTTTGTTTGTTTGTTTGTTTTTGTCAAAGTGAAATACCTGTGAATCTTAACTTTGGAATCAAGGAAACCTGGGCAATTGATCTAGTTATGCTGAACTCAGGATCCAGGAAAGAGCTTTCATCAAGTAAATTGCTGTGGGAAGTCAAATGAGATGTGTTGTCTCATTCTGTACAGACACTTACATTGTGGTAAAGGTCTCTGCTCCTGCAGCTCAAAGAGTGACAGTTCATTAAACTTAAACCAAATGCACAGATACGTTCATTTTATTGTGTTCCATACCAGTGTTCTCTAAGCCAGCCATTCTAAGGATTTATGTTTAACATATAATGTCTTAAAATGAAAGCTTAGCAGCTATGCATTGTGCAGAATATAGAAGGAATGAGGCAGGGCCATGGTTCACACTCCCTTCCCAGTCCTCTTCTTCAATTCAGAATCATGGGTACACACTGGAAAACTAGTAGTAATCCACAGAATGCTTTTGAAATTCTCTGCTTGAGTCTTTATGATACTACAATTTAACTGCTGCCTAAGCCCAATCCCCTAGCATTTTTGGAGGGGAAACACTTTGGGCCGAACATAATTTTTCTTTAATTCCAAGTTTTGATTCCTCTCACATAAAACACACACACACACACACACACACACACACACAAATAATGTTATATTTTAGTTTAAAACAGGCTGCATTTATATTGCCTTATAAAATGTTGAGTACTTTTGCTCCTATGATCTATCTATGCTCACAGAAATAACAAGGTTTTCACTCATTTTATATCTTGAAGCCTTCTCTGAGAAGTTAGCATGTCATTTGTTGGTTTTGAGCACACACTTGCTGCTAATGATGCTTGGAATTTATTGGTCCTCTTCATAGGAAGGAAAATAATAAGGCATTTGAATAGTCAGCTCAGATATAGATCAGTTCACATACCAAAAAAAAAAAAAAAAAAAAAAAAAAAAGCTGCCTATCTAAGGTTTAAGTGTATCTTTTGTGTTGTAGAACTATTTGTACCATGACTCTTGAATTGGCCAGTCCAGACCATTGCATAAATCCTTGACTAAAGAGACTGACCACTCTGGTTGTCGATCATTAGGCGAGAATTAAACCCAAATATACTTGGGATCGGATATTCTAAAAACATTGTTAATGTATTTTGCATTGCTGAGAAGGAGATTTAAAAAAAAAAAAAAGAAAAAATGATTTTCATACACAGCTCCTGTCATGGAGTAAAATCAGGCCTTTGAAACTAGAAAGTACCTTGGAGAACATGGTTTTAATTATTTCATTCCACAAATGAGGAAACTGAGAATCAGAAAGGCTAAGTGATTTCCTCAATATCATAGAGCTAGTTAATTACAGAAGTCAGAATAGAAACTGGGTTATCCAACTCTGCCCAGAGTTCTTTCCATTATGTGCATTGCAAATATCTGCTGCTATTTGGGGGCCATTTGGCTCAAGAAAGCCACCTTATAATGTTTAATAAATCAAAATGGTATGTGCCTGTAAACTTAAAAACATTTAAGAGTAAAAAACAAAACAAAACAAAACAATGATCAAAACAAACCTTAGCTTTCTGATTCTTTCAGATAAGATAAATTCCATCAACCATATTTCATCAAGATTTCATATGTAAATGTGTTACAGCACTTCAACGAGGGAAAAGTCAGTAGCACGAAAAGGCATCAGGGACTGAGAATATAGATTGATGCCAGGATTAGAAAGGACTCCATCAGTTTCAAGCTCCATTAGCTTTCCCTGAACACGGGGAAAATAACATGGAGTAAAAGTAGTAGGCATAAGCTTTATGATCAGACTTGGGTATGTGTGGAGAGAACAATATAAATAAAATAAAATGAGATCATTTGATTATTACTAATTATACTAAGATTTTCCATTTGAATAATTTATACAAATGTACTAATTATTTTTATAAGTATTGTCTTTTTGACATCATTAATAATCCTTTTCTCCTTAGCACAGAGAATGAGGAGCCGGGGGCTTGGGATATCAGAATATTTCTCTGATAGATTATAGCTCAGAGGTTGAGAGCCTTGGAAACGAAACTCAATTGTCCTGACTTACTCTAAATAATGCACTTCCTCTCTTATTTCATTTTTAATTTCACTGTAAACTATTTTGTACATTTTTCAACGAAGAAAAGGGAACCTTTCAGGCCTGATCATTCAGCCCTATTTAAAAGGCGCCAAACTTACAGTCACGAAAAGGCAGTATTGGTGAATATTTTCTGTACTTCACATCATTTATCACACATTATATATTGTGGAACATAAAATTTTATGAAATTATAGTTACATGCTTGAAATGGATTTTAAATCTTTTCATTTTCCATGTCACGAGTGAGAGTTGTAAACCTGAAAAATTAAAGCTGCAACGTAATTCATCTTGCCTATAAATAGTCACCTATACACTACACAGTTTTGAAGTAAACAATGATAGATAAGACTAAAAGTGACATTTCCCTATGGGAAACTATGTGATAAATTGCTAGAAATACCATGATATAACTGGAATTATGCCACTTGAATATAAAAAGAATTCTCAGCTCCCTACTATTACACACAATAAATAGTTGTATATGGTTGGTTCAATGAGTGCAATTTCCTTTTTTATGGGGACACAAGTCTCTCTCTCTCTCTCTCTCTCTCTCTCTCTCTCTCAATAGATATCAAAATGCCAAATAACACATGTACTTTTATAGTCATTTATCTTTATACTATAAATAGGTGAACCAAAAAAATATATAAATTCCCAAGATTATAAATAAAGTAATACACCTGATTATATATGAATATTTATAAAATCTACAATGATTTCACACATCATGACATTGTTTTCAATTGGGGATAAAAGTTTTAAAAGTTATTACATTATATAAATGATTTGAGTAATGTGGATACATTTTCTTAGCAGGAAAACATTCTATGAAAAGGAAGTTTTAAAAAAGCTGTTCTTGGGGCACTGGCAGGCTCAGTCAGTGGAGCGTGCAACTCTTGATCTAGGGGTTGTGGTTTCGAGCCCAACGCTGGGTAGAGAGTTTAGTTAAAAATAAAATGTTTAGAAAGAAAGAAAGAAAGAAAGAAAGAAAGAAAGAAAGAAAGAAAGAAAGAAAAGGAAGGAAGAAAAATGAAAGAAAGAAAGAAAGAAAGAAAGAAAGAAAGAAAGAAAGAAAGAAAAAGAGAGAAGAAAGAAAGAAAGAAAGAAAGAAAGAAAGAAAGAAAGAGAAAGAGAGAGAGAAGAAAGGAAGAAAGGAAGAAAGGAAGAAAGAAAGAAAGAAAGAAAGAAAGAAAGAAAGACTTCTTGTTTTGAACTCTCTCAGGTAGATTGAGGTTGTAATACAAGACGTCTGAGTGAAGGAGAAAATAAGTTTAATATTGGGGTATAAATTGTTTTTATTCCTACTTTCTCACCACTGTCCTGTATAACTATTAATTTTCCTCTTTCCTAACCTTGTGTATTTAATTAGAATGAGTATTACCTACACACACACACACACACACACACACACACAAATGGTAATGCAATTCTAATTCCCCCCATAAATCATGTACAGTTTTTACTATGATATCAACATTAATTTTCTCTTTCATATTATATTCCAAGTTGATTTTATGTGTTACAGAGGACTAAAATCATTTCCTGCTTGTAATAAGACTTAATACTTTTGTCATTAGTAATTGTAGCATGCAATCATACATTAAAATTTAAAAAAAAAACACTTTTTCCTCCAAATTAATGGGAAATAAGCCTACTTTTTGGAATTGTCTGTGTAAGATCTCATTGATATTAAATTTTTAAAAAATATTTCCAGGGCTAGCATTTCAAGAATAATAATATCAAACAAATAGTTTCTTACATTAAAAAAAAAACAGTAAAGACATAGGGAGAATCTATTCTTTTATATTACTGGAATGAACATTCCTGGTGAACCAAATATGGTCTGCTGAGAAGTTAATTCACCCTTTAGTACACTACCCAGCACAAAACTCTCTGCCTTTCTTTGTTCTTTCCTTTCTGATGGGAAGTCAAAAGACTTCTTCCTTTAAAACAGGACAATATTATACAAAGAAAGAAAAATATTACATTCACTGTATTTTACACACACCTAAAACATTGTTTTAAAACATCACATATAATAAATTAAATACTTAAGTAATCTTAAAAGCGGTTGTAATAGCCCTCCAGTTCTATTCACAATGCTTCTCCCATTTATAATTTTCAACAGGACACTTGTGGGGATTCCTTTATTAAAACAAGAGTAGTTATTGATTTTTTTTCTTTCTCTCTTTCTTTTTTAACAAACTAACTTTTATTTACTATGTTTTCTTAGCTGAGACCCACCATTTCTTATTCAAGAATCAATTAATGTAGACATATTGGTCCCTCATGAGAAAATCATGGTTCAATAATCTCTACATGCTTTTTTGTCACATACTTTTATCCTGGTCTTAAAAATGAAGCATGGATATTTAACAAGCAAACTTGAGGCAGTTTTCTCTAACATTCCCATTGCATCTAATATTATTTGATTCAAAACATGAGTCTAAGAGCAAATAAAAATTGACATTTTTTTTTCAGTTTCAGAATACAAACCCATTGAACTATCCCTTCAGGTTCGATGATCCATCAGTCAACACTACACTATTTCCACAAGAAATATGATTTGATCTGAAAAGAACTGCAGCAGCCTGAAACATATATTCCCAGAACATGTCTCCATGAGTACTATAGCCATTAAATGACTTCCATAATGTCTGTGATAAATCTTGCTATTAGTGAACAATATCAGTTAAAGGCATCTCTTTGGAACTGCTAGTCTAGCCTACAGGTGCCCACCTGCTATGGAATTTTCCAGTTATAAACGTGGATGGGTCAATCTATCAAGGTTTTCTTTTTTTTCCAAAGCACTGAACTCAGCAAGAGTAAGGCTTCCTTTTCAATTTATTTTTAATTTATTTGTTATTTTTATGTAGCTATAATATAGAATATCATTTAAAAGTACAGACTTTGGAATTAAACTGCCTGAATTTGGTGCTATGACCTTAAACACCATAGTTAACTTCTTTCCTGTAAACTCATACTGGCAGCTATGATGATTAAATGAGGTAGTAAAAGCACAGAGTTCAGTACGGAGTGAAAACTAAGCACTATTAAGCATTAGCTCTTACTTCCTTCCTACCACTGTGCCTACGTTCTTGTCTCCATTGTTATTTGAGTCATTCTGCTAGTTTGCTGCTATTACTAAGATTTGGTCATGGTTAAATTCTTGCCTTCTGTTTCTTCTTATGCCTAGTGTTCTTCTGTTCTTTTATGCTCACATTTGATAGCCTGAGCCAACATCTATGGGCACTCCATAAATGCCACATGGAATACTGAGACTGAATCTGCCTGATATGAGGTTATTTCTGCAGACAAAATAAATCAAAGGGTATGTGTAAGTCTCAAAGAGAACAGGAGGACTAGACACAGGTGGGCACTTTACCTGGTTAACTTAGACCAAAAAGCAAGGGCTGATTCTTGATTCTTGCTGTAGCAACCCAGAATCGGTTTATCACCATAACTCTTTCTAAGTGTAAGGTGACATTATTGGTACGATTGAATCTCCAGTCACAATGTGCCTGTTCCTACTGGCTGGAAATATTGTAGCAACCAGGGGGGACTCTCACATCTCTGCCATGTAGAAGCAAAGATAATCACCTTTAATCTTCAAGTGATGGCCAGAATAATACAAAACTGTTTCTCTTGTCATACGTAGAAACACAGTCAATGTGCAATGCATTTTACTATTTCTTCAGCTTTAAAGTACATTTACATTCTACTGAATACCTACTCAGCTTAAAACAAAGCCTGCCACAGTTCTTAAAATCAACAGATGGTTTACTCAGACTTGTTTACTTACAGAGCCAGAAAAGAGAAGTAATCAAAATTTCATTGACACTCAGTTTTCTTTCTCCTGAGTATCTTACTCCGTCATTGAAAATCATCATTGATTACATGAATTTTGAGGAAAATGGGAAGTCATCTAATAATTTTGAATCTACTTCATGCAAAATACTGTGCTCACTCTAAAAAGTCTCCTATTTCATAAATTGGAAAACAAATGTCAACAGATGTTCAATAACTTGGCCAATCCTACATAGCTGGAAGATAGGAAGTAAAAATGCAGGTGTAAATGACTCCACACTTTAAATTCTCCACCTTTAATCGCCACGGCATTCAGTAAATGATTACTCCAGTAATCACTGCAGTAAATGATTAAATCATAAAAGGCAGTGAAATGTGCTATCTTTGCTGCCCCTGAAGCTACATGAACTGCTATTTTTAGCAATCTCTTTAACGACATCTTAGCCTTTTGGGATCTGATTGCAAAGTTGATAATGAGTATGGCAGTCATCGCCAGTGGTCTCTCCGATATCCATTTCTCCTTTCTTCTTATTAATAAAAACCTTGCATGTTAATAGAATCTATTATCAATGGGCTGTGTCTTGAATAGCAGTATGTCTAATTAAAATGCCCACCTCCCCATAATAGCTTGGAGCTGGGGTAGACGTGGGATTCCACCTTGGCTAATGAGATAAACATGGAAGAAATGTTCAGGGCTTTCAGGAAAACTTTTTAAATGGACAGACTCATCGGTATATACTTTTGCTGTTTTTCTTTCATCTTTCCTATTTTTTTTCATCTTTCCCATGTCTTGCTGACACAAAGACTAGACATACAGAAGCTACTTTATGAGCATAGAGAAGAAAGCAGAAAGCTTAAGATGATGAATTGGAAAATCAAAAAGCAATTTTTGATGTTATCTTGGAGTTGCTGTACCAGACCCTGGATGTCCAATTCTGGACTTCTTTTTACACAAGAAAAATAAATCTCTACTTATTTAAGAGATGATAGTTGGATTTCTATCCCATGCAGCTGAATCCAATTAGGACTTAGTACACATTTTTCTTCATGCAACAGCATTTATATTTGTAAAAATTATTTACAATTTTTAGCCTGAATCACATCTATGTAAAACATACGTAAGAGATTCTTAAACTAATTTAATTACTCTGTAAATAAATATTTAATTAATAAATATATCATGAAAAATACTCTAAACATTTTCTATTGAGCTACTTTCTGTTGTAATTTTTCCTAAATAAATACCTTATGCAAAGGAAACATTATCATGAACTCTCTAATAAATACTGAAACAACTATCTTGTAAAGAATTTTTTTTTAATTTTTTTTTAACGTTTATTTATTTTTGAGACAGAGAGAGACAGAGCATGAACGGGGGGAGGGTCACAGAGAGAGGGAGACACAGAATCTGAAACAGGCTCCAGGCTCTGAGCGGTCAGCACAGAGCCTGACGTGGGGCTCGAACCCACGGACCGTGAGATCATGACCTGAGCCGAAGTCGGACGCTTAACCGACCGAGCCACCCAGGCGCCCCTCTTGTAAAGAATTTTAAAAAAACAAGAAAACTTAAGGAGAGCTGTCTGCCTTTAAAACACAGGGATACCCTCTTTGTTGCAAATCAGAGAAGACTTGAAGTTTGTGTTTGAATAATGCCATTTTCATTAACTATATTTTCTAGCAAAATATAAGATATATATTTTTAAGCAATAAGTAGTTCCTTATTGGATTTATTCCTATATCTGTTCCATGATATAGTTAAAATCCAATCAAATTACCAATTGTCTATCTTCTTTCTTTCTTTCTTTCTTTCTTTCTTTCTTTCTTTCTTTCTTTCAAGAGACAGAGGGAAGGAGTGATAGAGGGAGAGGGAGAGAGAGAATATTAAGCAGGACCCATGCTCAGCACAGAGTCCAACTTGGAGCTTAATCCCATGACCCTGGGATCATGACCTGAGCCAAAATCAAGAGTTGGGTGCTTAAGCCACTGAGCGACCCAGGCACCTACCAACTGTCTATTCTTAAATTGTATGTTTAAACACCAGCAAAAGTAATATTTTAGAAAAGTGCAAATATGGAGACTCTTTTAATATGTAATATTATATAAAATTTGGCCATAACTTTGTACATATCTTCATTAGCCTGGCAAACATCATGAAATAAAGTATTTCAATAGCCTTCAGAGGATTCGGTGTGTACAGTAATACTGGAAAAATCAATATAATGAACATTTTTATAAGCTCAGATTTCCTGATTAAAGTGTGATTCACTGAAAACAGTCTCAAAATGAATACAAATAGAAGTACTTGTTTATTGAGTACTCCAAGAAAAAGTTTGGAATGCATTTATAACTTGTCAATATTGGCCTAATTGGCCTTGTTTTGAACATTATAAGTGGCACTTTCAAAAATAATACAGTTGAAGAAAAATACTTAAACAAAAATGAGCTTTTGATTTAGTGTATACATGCCTAAAAAGTGAATATTTTTCATTTTAATGATACCTGTGTGGTTACTATACATGAGTATTAAGGGGCATTACTGCCAGTCAGAAAATGGAATTTGTTTCTATAAATTTATGAATAACCCTTGCCTTATATAACATTATCAGGATGATACATGTATATTACATATGTATAAAAAGAACTCTAGTCTTCACATTTTATCCAAGTACTCATGTGAATAATATTTGAGTTGGGGAGAGAAGCAGAGGTTAGTTAATTGGAATTAGGAAACGCAGTCAGCTTTCACTGTTAATTAAAATGTGATTATTTTTCTTGCATTGCTGTCCCATTAACAAAGTAACTGAAATAATCGGCAAAGCCAATCACTAACACTCAAAGTCAATACTTCATTTATAGCTGGAAGCTAACAATTTCATTCAATCATGGCTCTATTACATAAGGAAAACTAAGGAGAAAATATCAGAATAAACATTATTATCAGGATTCAAATTTTGAAATGGCTTCAATTGAATTCACAGTGGGTCATCCTTCTGAACCCTCCAGGAAAGAATCATTTCATTGAATAATCTCAGTGTTGCATTGGCAGGGCTCAAAAGTGGGTAATTGACAAACACTTCAATGAGAAAAACTACTTTACTATAACATGGAGAATAAGTGTGGAGATAATAAATGAAATAATTTGAATAGTAAGTCATAGAATCAGGACTTAACTTTCTAGAAGTATTGTCCAACCAGCTCAATGTCAGAGCAGTAGATCAAGGACAGGGCAATTTTAGTTCTTCTCTAAGTTCAAAGAAACACCAATTTTCCTTATCTGCACAAGGTATATGAGAACATATTTAAATTTATTTTATTTCTTTTTTTTTTTTTAATTTTTTTTTCAACGTTTTTTATTTATTTTTGGGACAGAGAGAGACAGAGCATGAACGGGGGAGGGGCAGAGAGAGAGGGAGACACAGAATCGGAACCAGGCTCCAGGCTCTGAGCCATCAGCCCAGAGCCCGACGCGGGGCTCGAACTCACGGACCGCGAGATCGTGACCTGGCTGAAGTCGGACGCGTAACCGACTGCGCCACCCAGGCGCCCCAGAATTTATTTTATTTCTAATAAGAGTTTACCCCTACTGAATTCTGTAGACGTTTGATTTAATTCTGAACAAATGCCGTGTCTGTGTATTTCCATATAAGTAACACATCATCATAGTTATCGCTTCTCTCCTTTAGTTAATATTTACTGAGAACAGAATTAAGAACAATGAATTGGCTACCATATTGATGTGCCTTTGGAGTATCATCCTGAAAGATGGGTTTCCTAATCAACATATTCTAAGCAATCTCACATTACCTGGTAAGCCATCTTCATCCAATATTATGTCCTGTTAGAAGCTCTCCCCAATACTTCTATGGCACCCTCATGTCTTTGCTGTTTGCCTTTTTACTACATATCATATTATACCTCCACTATTCATACACAAAACATTCTTATCACTCGACTGTGAGCCTCTTAAAGCTTCTTCTTAAAGAAAATATTTCCCAATATTTATCTTAATTCTGTGTATAAACATTTGTTTTTTCTTTGTTTCGTTTTATGAGTAAATCGGTGAATGAATGAATGGCCAGTAAGGGAGGGGGGAGATTTAGTCTTAATCTAAACCAAACCCCAAAAGTATATTTAGTTTATTTTTAAAATATATTATTTAAAGAAACAGGAAACATTTTGGGTTCAGAATTATCTTTTTTTTTCTCAGAACCTCTTTTTCCCAGAATCTTGAAGTAATATTTTAGTTCTGGAAATCACGGTGATTCACTAAGAAGAACCAGGATGGTTCAATGCTGAAAGAAAACTCAAATGCCAGATCCGGATTCAACATATTTATCTTTTATCGGTGAATGAAAACTACAAACATCCTCATCAAATTGCCAGTCCATTTTCCCCCCCTTTCTTCCAATACAGCCACCTATTCTTTTCTTCCCTCTGTTTAATATCAAGCTGAGAACATATGGTCCTGCATTTTCATAAGACATCTGTCAAAAGTTAATCCTTCTGTCACTGTTTTTGTGGTAACTGTCAAAACGAATCGTGAAGCCAACTCTCGGTGGGTACAATCCGCAAACAGAACACTACAGGAGGAAGTGAGGGACTGTGCACATCGTCGTCAATGTAAGTGGCTCCTACTTCACTTAGTAAAAGCGAAATCCTTGCAAGGGCCTGCATTTCCCTCTGCTTTAGGACCCTCACAGCCCATTCCCACTGTTCCCTTAACCTTAACTCCTATTACTCTCCCCTTACAGGACTCCAAGCACACTGCCCAATACCTCACGGAACAAGCATTGGCTGTTCCTTTGCTAGAGTGTTATTGCCGGATATCCACATGGCTAATTCTCACTTCCTCCAGTCAATATCATTGCTCAAATATCACAAAAATTAAATATATTTGCCAATCCTATGTTCATTTGTAACACACTTTCGCTTAGAACACTCCTGATCTAAGTCTGGCCTACTTGTTTCTTAAATAACATTGGTCCCTTTCCAACGTATCGTGTAACATTTTTTTTTTTTTTTACATGTTAACATGGTGTTCGTGGTTTCTTTATCACCCTTGTAGATCTTAATTTCTAAGAGAACAGAAGATGTTGTCTGCTTTTATACCCAAATGTACCCCCAAACCCAGAACAGTGCTTTGTTTGCTGGGACTATTTAATACTTGTTGAAGTAATGAATAAACTTATGATCACTACTCCAAGTTTTTTTCTAAATTACCTGAAATTGTACCTCTAGTCAATTTGCTCTCCTACTTTCTGCAGTGGTTATTTTAAACCTTTCAGCTCACTTATAACCTCCAGTCCCATCCCTGGATCTGAGTACCTTGATAAGGTTACCCATGTGCTCAGCTTGGTTTAATCCAGAGGAAAAGTTTTCAGTCCTCTACACCATCCTTTGATGCTGTTAACAATTTTCTCCTTGAAATGGTCTTTCCTTGGCTTCTGAGAAACTACACTGACATGATTTTCCTTCTACCCATCTGACGTTCTCATCAGTTCCCTTTGCAGGCTTATCCTACTTTTCCACTTACTGGATAACTCATGTCTGTATTTTAGCCCACCTTTTCTTCTTAATAGAAATGCTTTCACTAAGCCAGTCAGAGAAAGACAAATACCTTATGATTTCACTCATATGTGGAAGTTAAGAAACAAAACAGATGAATATAGGGTAAGGGAAGGGGAAACAAAATAAGATAAAAACAGAGACGGAGGTAAACCATGAGACTCTTCACTACAGAGAACTAGGAGGGATGGGTTCGACTGGTGATGGGTATTAAAGAGGGCATTTGGGATGACCACTGGGTGTTGTATATAAATATAAGTGATGAATCACTAAATTCTACTCCTGAAACAAAAAGGAAAAAAAAAAGTACTGAGCTTTTCCTGAAGTCGGAGTTTTGAAGTGTAAGAGTGTGAGAAAGCCTATAGAAGATGACACCTCTCAAGGAGCCTGGAGTGGCCTCTAGTAGGTAAGGAGTCGCTGAAAGACAGCTGACAGTAGCTGGCTGATAGCCAGCAGGAAAACAGATCTCTGTTCTGCAGTGGAAATTAATTTAACTTTTCCAGCAACCTAAATGTTCTTTGAAAAGGATCCTAAGCTCCAGATTAAAACAGTTCAACCAACACCTTGATGTCAGCCTGGTGAATCCCTGATCAGAGGACCTAGCTAACTTGTGATTGGACTTCTGACTTTCAAATCTGACTTACCAAACTGAGAAGTAAGGAATGGATGTGGCATAAGTTGCTAGATTTGTGGTCATTTTTACATAGAAATAGGAAACAATTACAATCATTTAACACCTTGATTAATAATTACTTTTGTTTAACAATTATGTAGTTTTAGTAATAATTGCTGTGAGTTTCCTGAGGACAGGGGCTATGTTTTATTTTCTTTATTATGCTCAATCACCATCAGAACCTGTGGTACTAAATGAATATTTATTAAACAAACGAATGATGGTGGAAAAAAAATGCTTTCTCGGGATGTCATTCATTTTCAGAGCTTCAATCCTTATTAATACACTAAAATAACCTTCTCACCTCAACTTCTGCTTTTAAGTTCCAATCTGTTGAACATAAATACTACTCATAATTTACATGTGACAACTGAACACTGAAGTGTTGAATCTGATGTCTCAAGGCTTTATGTATTTTTTTTAAATTTTTTTAACATGCATTCATTTTTGAGAGACAGAGTACGAGAGAGAGGGTGGCACCGTCAGCACAGAGCCCAACGAGGGGCTCAAACTCACGAACTGTGAGATCATGACCTGAGCCAAAGTCGGACACAACCGACTGAACCACCCAGGCATCCCATATCTCAAGGCTTTAGTAAGTTGACCTATAGATGTAGTACTTACAAACTAAGGAAAGAGGTCTTGGACTCTGAGTCAGATATTGGTTTAAGGCTCTATCCTTTATTATTTTCATTAGTTTTCTTATCTTTTCTCTTCCTCAGTGTCCTCATCTGTATACTGTGATCACTAACAGGAACTAGCACATAGGGTTTTTAAACAGATAATTCATACAAAAGGTTTGCACAGTAACGAGCTTGCATTAATCCCTCAGTAAAGGTATACAGTTATTATTACTGATATTAGTATCATTATCTGTTTTATTCTCTTGCATTATTTAATATTAGGAAAAATTGGCCTATGAATCATAAACTTATTTTGAAAACAGAAATAGCCTCAACAATTTGTTGCACTCAAAATCACGGAATTTAGTATTTCAGAAAAATCTCTATTCTTAGATCAATGAGGAAAAATCTAATAAGATGAAGTACATAGAGATAGATAAGGAAAGCCATAATGGTAACAAAAGACAAAGCCTGGATTCAGTCTTTTCAGGCATTAAAAACGAAGATGATACACACTGATCACAAAGTAATCACTGTTTCCTCTGCTATCCCTACTTTGGAAAATTAAGACATTTTCATGTTTGCACCAGCTGGTATGCAGGATCTAGAGCTAAGGAAACGATCTTGTCTGAATCATAAATACTTTCTGGTTTTTCTTAATTCCACTGTCACTGGTAGGTTGAGAATCTTTAAAACATGTCTTTATGGAGCTACAAATTGAAAATACTGAGGACTAAGCAGGAAGCTGGGAGAAAGTGACCAGTGAAGTGAGAAATTCTTCCTCGATTTCTTTCATTTATACAGGATCCCACAGCAGCTAGGCTTTAGACTATGGGCTGGTTCCTTTGCAATGCCTGCCGGACATATTGTGATGTCATATTGTGGCTTGTCTAGATTTTTATCGTTGTTATTGTTCTCTGTATATTTATGTTCAGTTGCCAAGGAAATGTTTATGTGTGTGTATGTGCCTGGTGAAGAGAGAGACAGAAAGAGACAGGAACTCACAGAGTGATAAAATAAGGACCAATACGGACTCTGTATTCACTAGAAGACAAGCCCCATGAAGGCCGAAGTTACTGTCTTTCTTCACTGCTGTGTTCTCAACATTGCGATGTTTCCACTGTTCCCTGGCATTTTCTATAGTGTTCCCTGGCACAACATATAGTGTTGACTCTGCGGTGGAAATGATAATGGGAAGAATTAGTTATTAAAGCGTTTAGAACTCTACCCATTATGTAATATGCAAGCTCTTTAAAATGAGGGTTTTTTTTATTTTTATTTATTTTTATTTTTTTTAATTTTTTTAATGTTTATTTATTTTTGAGACAGAGAGAGAGCATGAACGGGGGAGGATCAGAGAGAAAGGGAGACACAGAATCCGAAACAGGCTCCAGGCTCTGAGCGGTCAGCACAGAGCCCGACGCGGGGCTTGAACTCAGGGACCATGAGATCATGACCTGAGCCGAAGTCGGACGCTTAACTGACTGAGCCACCCAGGCGCCCCGAGGGTTTTTTTTAAAAAATGTTTTCATTTTACTTTTTGCCTTTCTTCTAGGGGGTAGAACTTCTTCAATTTTTGGAAGTCTTACCCTGATTCTGGGATACTGACCTGAGCTCTGACCTTGCTGGAACCACGGATCTGATGACCACAGGTTCTATTTCATACCTGTGTGCATGTCTATGAATCAGGTTCTAGGCGACATGGGCATGGTGGCCATGGAAGTGCACCATTTGGGTCTCCTTCAACAGAATCTGATGCAGGGAGCTGAGCTGACTCAGTGACCCTGTACTTGTGTCCTTGATGCCACACTGCCTAAGCCATACACCACCCCCCCCCCCCGCCAGGCTGGTCCCAGCTAATAACTAAGCAAGACAGAACTTCTAGTGCCAGCCCATTCTTGCAGAATGCAAGCACCTATGAGTTTGGCTAAAGAACTCCCCAGCTGCCTAAACAATGATACTTTTTCTAGAACTATGCTGTCATAGAAGGTTCTTCCTACACATGCTTCTTCCATCACAGCTCTCAGACCTGCTTCACAATCCAAAGGCTCTCCCTGTCTTTTCTAGCACCTACTGTTTGATCCCTCACATGCATTTTCCCCAAAAACATCTTGCATGTGTAAGCACATCTTGGTGATTAGAACGGACACAAGTGGCAAACCCTATTCTAGAACAAGCATAATTCTCTAGAGCAACATTATTTGTTGACTTTCTTTCCAAGCATTTACCTGACAGCAGCATCAACTCAACAAGTGTGTAGTAGGAAATAAATAGCAAAAATATTTTGCTTTTAACAGTAGGCTTTCTAGAAGGAAGGTTTTTGTTTTCCATATTGCCAGAAGTACAAATTGCCAGATTAGCTCTGTATTTTCCTTATCGATTAAATATAATTAAGTAGGCTCTCTGCCTACGAACATTAAATGTATTCGTGGGAAAGTTTACATGTTAAGTTCTTTTTTATCTTAAATATTTCTTTTTCATAATTTTAAAATATTACTTTATCATCGTATTGGAGGGTGTGCCAGTACTGGCCTAACATTTTCTGAAATTTCAGTGATGTGTATATGTGACTACGTCCTAAGCTAATAAAATTGTAAAATTCTCTCCTCCTCTTCAGCCTTTTCCATGTCAGTTTTCACATAAACGTGAAGATATTTTTCTCCTTTTTCCTCAGACCATAAGAAGGTTGGACTAAGTATTGACAGCCGTTAACCTTTTAACGACGTCTGTTTCATGAGTTTGGGATTTAACCAGGGTTGACTTAGCAAGGCTTTTATTCTGGGTGAGTGCCCTACATCACCCAAATCATGAGTGCTTTTTGCTTCATGGAACTCCATTGCTTTTGTTCCCAAAGCCAATTATATCTTAGCTAATCTCTTGCCCCTTAAATTCTCCTTGATAGTTTTCCTAATAAAATGTGCAAACTGCTCATGCGTGATTACTTCCCCTTTCCGGTTTTCCCATTCATAGGTAAAGATCCAGCATTGTTTATCTCCAGCTTTTTACAAATTCACTATTCTCAATTGTGCCCAACAAAAAAAAATTGCCCTTGCCCTGGATCAGCAATGCTCTCAGTCTGTTATTTATTATTTAATATTATTTAACTGCATTACTATTATTTATTATTATTTAACTATATTCTATTCTTATTTAACTATTGTTTAACTGTAGCTCTCCCTTAAGGTACTGTTTAAAATTATATGTATATCATTTCTATATGTGTAGGTATAAATGTTTGTCCACTTCTCCATAGGAGAAATATAAAATATTGTGTCTTTTGCTTCAGAATTTTGAGGTCTAATCCCTATTCCTTCATGTGCTAAAGGCCTTTGAGGGGCTTTCGGCTTTTGGATGGGAGGAGGTGAAGGTGTAACTATCTTCAGTCATCCCAAATCCAGGTTTATCTGACGCCAGCTGTCTCCACCATGCCAGCTTCCACCATGCCACTAAGGTTTGACCCCGACGGGATAAAGTCTTACACCTGAGGTGCACCAGTGAGGAAGTCAGTGCCATGTCTGCCTTTGCTGCAGAGATAACCCCCCCGGGTCTGTCTCCAAAAAAGATTGGTAACGACATCGCCAAAGCAACTGGAGATGGGAAGGATCTGAGAATTACAGTGAAACTGACCACTCAGAACAGACAGGCCCAGATTGACATGGTACCTTCTGCATCTGTCCTGATTGTCA
Organism: Lynx canadensis; assembly: GCF_007474595.2. Classification (NCBI taxonomy): domain Eukaryota; kingdom Metazoa; phylum Chordata; class Mammalia; order Carnivora; family Felidae; genus Lynx; species Lynx canadensis. The sequence goes on along the minus strand of NC_044303.2, from coordinate 222,505,075 downwards.
AAGCCCTCAATGAACTTCCAAGAGACAGAAACAGAAAAACATTAAGCACAGTGGAAATAGCACTTTTGATGAGACTGTCAACATTGCCCAGCAGACGTAGCACTGATCTTTAGCCAGACAACTCTCTGGAACCATTAAAGAGATCCTGGGGACCACAATGTTGATGGCCACAACCCTCATGACATCATAGATGACATCAACAATGGTGCAGTGGAATTTCCAGTTAGTTAAGAACTGTAAAGGAAAATATTTTAATAAAGGATCATTTGACAACCCAAAACGACCAAAGACAACCGGCTTTTAAGGGAATGTTCGCTTTGAGGGATTTTTGAAGCCTCACTCTGAGCAGAAGTGAAATGACCTTTGATTCATAAACGTGTACTCACCAGGTCCTGGAGTATCTTTTAAGCACATGATTTATAATTAACTCAACAATACTCGCTGAATTCTAGTTCCTTTTCAGGGGAAAGAACCACAAGCATGCTCCCATTCACTACATATAGAAAGGTTAGTGAAGATAAGCAGCATTTAAGAAGGATTTCCGGAAAAACAGCAGGCGCACCGTTTCCTCTGGATATTGGAAATTCTTCCTTAGATTAAGCCAGACCAGCCTAAGGCATTAATCCTCTAACACGAAAAAATCAAAATCCTATAGACATGCTTTTGCAAAATGCTTTTACGAAGACCTAAAGGAAAAAACATTACAAGAAAATGCTCTTTAAAACTTATCAGATTTTTTACTGTAAGGATTTTTTAACTGTAAGGATATTGTTGATGGACATTCTTTTCATTACTGGGTACCCTCTTCAAAAAGCTTAATGGGGGATATTTTTTTATCCATCTGAAAGGAATAGTTTGTCTTTCTACTCAGCAAAAACAAGTATATGTGTGTATGTGTGTGTGTGTGTGTGTATGTGTGTGTACATTTAACTTCTGCAAAGTCTTACCATGTAACTATATTTTCCATATGCAGATAAATAGAAAAGTTAGAGCTTCGTGTACAGCTACTTCTAGAAAATAATTCTTCTTGGCTTGACTTTTGTATACTAACAGTTCCTGGCTTCATAGAATTTTTCTTAATCTAATTTTCCCTCCATTCTGATGTCCTCACCCAATTAATTTTATTTCATTGTCTTAAAAATATATGTAATTATAAGACATGTGATCCATTCCTGGAAAAAATCAGAAAATAAGCAAATATGCCAAAAAAGATTAATATTCTATATATAATTTAAATCTCATTCTTTCACATACTATCAATGAGAATGCAATATTTGCCATTAAATAAATGCTTACCATACATTTGCTTCACAAATTAAAAAAGCTAGAGTTTGGAAAACACACCCATTTCTTCAAATATGTTTTACTTTAAAGAACTACCAGAGATTATAGCCCTGGCTGTTTTTTATCTCAATAAAGTCAATTCTATTATCAAACAACAGATTAATGGTTTATTTTTTATTTTTTTAAATATTTATTTATTTTTAAAAGAGAGATAAGAGTGTGAGCAGGGGAGGGGCAGAGAGAGAGGGAGACACAGAATCTGAAGCAGGCTCCAGGCTCTGAGCTGTCAGCACAGAACCTGACACAGGGCTTGAACCCACGAACGGTGAGATCATGACTTGAACTGAAGTCAGATGCTAAACCGACTGAGTCACCCAGGCACCCCTAAATTATTGGTTTAAAATTAATTCATTCAAAATTTACATATGTATTTATATAATTAAAATGCATATTATATTTTTGAATTGTAACTTTAATTTTTAAAAATAGGTCCACACATCTAGAGGGTTTATAATGACATGTAAATTCCCTTTCCCATTGTTTGTACTGTTTAAACTTGGAGAGAGACAAAGAGAAAGATGAAAAGTTTTTAGCATTTTACTGTAACATAGTCTTCAAATCATTTAAAAAGTTGGTAGAATAGAAAGCTTGCATTACAGTGGTGACAAGGAGAATAAATGATTTCTGATATGAAAGTGAAAACAATGAGTTAATATATTTTTAATTTCAATTGAATTCATTAAGCAGGATGAAATAGCTTATCATTGTCTCTCCAACCTACAGATTAAATTTCTTTTATTGTTAAGAGTCAAATCTGTTTGACTTTCAGTTGATAGCTAGGTATACATGAAAAGCTTTCATCCTGATGATTTACAGAAATCCCGAAATGTCCATGTGCAATTCTGCAGACATCGTAGATGGACTTTGGTAGTATAAAAGTATGAAAGATGTTTCTGCACCTTTAATACATAATATTTACTTGGTGGGGTTCTATAACAATCAACAACAGAGAATTGGGAGACTGAAAGCCGTGATTTCAGTTTAGCCTCTGCTACTTACTGGGTATGTGACCTGGAGCAGGTTATTTCATTACTGCCAAACTGTGTTTTCTCTGTGTAGCGTGAACATAACAATATTCACCTTTCTTTCACGTGAATTATTGTAAGACCAAAATGAAATAATGTACATGAAAGTTTAACTGTAGGGGCACCTGGATGGCTCAGTTGGTTGAGTATCTGACTCTCGATTTCTATTTAGGTCATGGACTGTGGTTCTTGGGTTCGAGCCTCGCGTCAGACTCCATGCTGCATGGATTCTAAATAAATAAATAAATAAATAAATAGGAAAGCTTAACTGTAACTTGGTTTTAAGTTATTTCTAAAACTATTTACTGAATGCAACTTAATCCTATATAAGTATAACAAATTTCATGTCCTTATTTGGTAGAGATGTATTCACTTGGAAATTTTGCTACAATTTATACCAAGTTACCAGATGTCAGACAGGTGGACACATTATGTGGATATGTCAAAACATACAGTGAAGGATCCAGGTGTTTAAGGGCTTATATCAGATCCTTGGGGCGCCTGGATGGCTCATTTCGTTAAACTTAAGATTTCGGCTCTGATCATAATAATCTCAAGGTTCGCATGAGTTTGAGCTCTACGTTGGGTTCTGTGCTGACAGCTCAGAGCCTAGAACCTGCTTCAGACTTTGTCTCTGTCTCTATCTCTGTCTCTCTCTTTCTCTGTCTCTCCCAATCTCTCTCTCTCTCTTACTCTCGCAAAAATAAGCATTAAAATATTTTTTTTAAAAAAAGCTTATATTAGATCCAAAAATCATGCATGCCTCTTCTTAAATGATAAAACTATAGATAAATAGATAATGGGTAGGATATAAATCCCAATAAATATCTATGCAATATTCTATAACACGAGATGCTTAAGAATCTCTAGTATTATGTCTGCTCATATGGACTATGATACATCATTCATAAAAGGAATGCAGGTTAGCTTCCCATTTCTTAGCTATTTTTAGGATAAAGCATCAAAATACAAACAAACAAACAAACAATCCAGTTGTAAGATCCTCTGAGAGAAGGCTTTTGAGGTTTCATTGATTTTTTTCAAAGACTGACTGATTTTTATATTAAAGTAATAAAGTTTTTGTGTGTGATCCAGATGCCTTCTGTGACTTGAATTTTTAACTTTTTACAGCGTTGGCTTCCAGAAAGAATCATGAAGGAGGAAAAGAGAAGGGACTCTATATCTTGAGAAAGGAACTGCCTTAATCATGTGCGAATACAATAAGGGAAGATCTCTGGTTGCATATTTGCTTGGAATATAACACCATTTATTTCTGGTTAATAATGAAAGCTCCCTGAGTACATGTTCATTAAAATATATAGATTTTCAAGATGCACTTATGTATATACACACATAATCTGTCTCAGGTATATCACATGACTTTATATATCTAGAATTTATATAGGATGTATATATGTATGCATGCATGTGCACATTTATTCTATGAGTATATAATAAAGGTTGATAAGTAAATCCATTGATGGAACAGGTTAAGAATAACTGATTCATGGGGCACCTGGGTGACTCGGTCAGTTAATTCTCCGACTCTTGATTTTGGCTCAAGTCATGATCTCACGGTTCGTGAGTGAGTTTGAGCCCTGCATCAGGCTCTGCGATGACAGCACAGAGCCTGCTTGGGATTCTCTCTCTCTCCCTCTCTCACTCAGCCCTTTCCCTCCTCCAAACTCTCTCTCTCTCAAAATAAATAAACTTAAAAATAAAAAGGAATAACTGACTCACTTAAGGTAGGTCAGATTTCACTTGTGCTAGCTGCTAATGAATCAGTGTTAAATGGCAATATGTAACAGAGTCATCCTACTATGTAAACAAAAGCATAGATAAAAAGAAAAGTTCAAATCATTAATAACCTCCTTCATTTGCCTTCCAAGTTTCCTGTGCTATTTGGTCTGCCACAAATCCTTTAACTTAAAAAAAATATAGTCATCACATGATGATCATTTTCAGATTCTCATGGTACGGCTCCCAAAGTATGTCTATGTTTGATAGTATTGAATTTCAGCAGGAAAAAAAAATGTGTCAGAGACATGCACTTCACAATATTTCATATTTATGCAGAATATTTCAAATTTTGAATTTGCATATATAAGACCTAAATGATGTAGCCGAAGCAGAAATCCTATAAATATAAGCTTATTCATGAATATCCTGATAACTTTCCTCATAAATGTAAGGAAGCAAAAATAATGGAATATTTCCCAAAGACTTAAAGCAGGAAATAAACTGGAGGAATGTTTGCTCAACCATTAATTGTGAATCAATCTGTCTTACTTTCTCACAGTTGATTTTATTTAATTGGGAGCTGACGTTAGCTAACTTTGCAGTTAAACATCATTGCAAAGAGAACAAAGGGTCTTTGACTTACTGAGGTTTTCCTATTAAAAAAAAAATATTTACTCAGTGCATGTTTGACACACATTTTTATGTTGTATACTTTTGTTTTGAAAGTAATACTTTCAAATTTCAGAATACAATAGCTTATCACAAAGTAGAGATATACATATTGCACCAATTCCTTTTGAAATTAGTGCTAACATAGCATGAGCGCAATGTAATTCAACTAGAGAAATGAAAATTTACATTTTTTATCTCTGAAACTGAACACTGATTCTCTGAAAATCATTTGCATTAATAAAATCTGTCAAAATGTGTTGAATATATGCACCATTTAGACAAATGTCACCATTATCTCTTGCTCAGACATGGTTTGAGGCCCATGTTCATCATGTCCTTTATTATATCATCCATGCATATTAAGACTACAAATGACTTTCAGCTACTTAAATACATAATCATGATATAACATCCGTGGCTTTATAGAGTTCCAGAATAATGTTGTATATATTCTTCTTTTTGACTTACTTTTTTCTTTTACAGTGAAGCAATGTGGCAGATAGTTACACGAGCAGTTCCTGAAGCAAATAAACGGTATATATTCATTCAGCTTACAATATCATATTGAATGTTCAAAGATGGTCAAAAAAAGAAAAGCTGACAAACTTAGTTGAAAAGGATATTTAATTTCCTACCATATGCTTATAATATATAATTCATTTTTTAAGATAAGTGGACTGAGGGATTTGTTTAACATCAACCTACTTGGTAGAAATCAATTATTATCTGAATATGCAAGACAGCATCACAGTTATATATAATATTCTCTTTAGAATTGTATCTGTGCATGTGTGTAAACACACACACACACACACATATAAAATTTGTTATTAAGTTATGGCCTTTGATAATAGCTAGACTGAATCAGATTAATTACGACTGTCATTGTTTTGAAATTTGTTCACCGATATTTTGGGGTCACTGAATCTGGAAGCCAAAATGGAAGCCATGACAGTTTCCTCAGATTGCAGTACATGATCTTTCTAGGTGGCCAATAATAATGGAGATGTCCTTGTTTAACAATGCAGGCCACTTTTGTGATACTTGCTAATCCTCTTTGAGTGATTATAGTCAGGTGCATAGAGTCTTGTATAAGTCAAATATTTGTTTGTAATTTTTGCTTCCCCCCTTTATAGAATCATTTGTATGAGACATTAAAAGTTCTCTGGTTGAACCTTCACTCAGTGTAGGGATATCTTACACAGCAATACTTACATTTATCCAGTTCTCCTGCAGTGATTTTTACTCTTCTTGGAAGTAAACCTTTGCACTTATAGACAACTCTGACTGACATGTCATTGTGTTAGCCAAAGAAGTCCATATTTTCCTTCAGTAACTGGAGTTATCAAAACTACATTTATCGATCTTGTTACTTTCTCTGCTAGACTCCTCTGCCAGCTCCTTTCAGTTTACATGAAAACTGCCTGTGTCCCATCCAAAGGAAGTCCCCAAAGTCTGTTTCCACTCTGTGACCCTCTATCATCAATTAAATCTGATTGGATCAAGATGGATAACTTAGACCTAGGTTGCCTTGCTTTGGCCCTCGCCTCCTTTCTTATTTTCTCTCCTCTTTCCTCTCCTCTTATTTTCTCTCCTGAATCCCACCTTTTTATAGTGCTTTTCCTCTTGAACCTTGACTTATGGATAACCCTGAAGGCTTACAGAAACAGCTCTAAAAATAACTGTCCTGAGAGTGTATGGAAAAGGATTTTGGACCGATGATCCAAAACAAGGGACATCAAAAACTAGGAAAATCAAATTGTGCCAACCATAACTTCAGTGTCAGTTAAAGATGAAGAAAACTGGAACCCACCCTAGACCACGAAGCCACATACCTCTCTCTCTTCACTCAGTGAAAACCCATATCCAGCTGCTGAGGGAATTATGTGGTCTCCAGATAATTATCATTGTGCATCAGCTGAATAAAGTCTTTAATCTCTATTTGAGTAATAACTTGTTGTTTTTTAAATTTTCAAAATAATTCTATTTTCTGTGAATTTTGGACAGGAGGTGCCTTGGGTGACTCAGTCAGTTAAGCGGCTGACTCATGACTTCAGCTTAGGTCACGATCCCATGACCATGAGATCAGGCTCTGTTGGGCACTATGCTGAGGATGGAGCCTGCTTAGGAATCTCTCTCTCTCTCTCTCTCTCTCTCTCTCGCGCGCGCGCGCTCACTCTCGCTCTCTCAATCTCTCTCTCTCCTTCTGCCCTTCTCCCCCACTCAAGCTCTCTCTCACTCAAAAAAAAAAAAAAAACAATTAAAAAAAAGAGACTAATCTCAGGAAATGTCCCATTGAATGGAGTAGATGTAAATTTTGGGGTGAAGAATGTTACACAGAGAAGCAAATAAAAGGAAAGAGCTAGAGAGAGGAGGAGATTGAGAATGATGCAGGGATTATCAAGGTTGGTTTTGATTCTTTGTTTTTTTTTTTTTTTTTTGCTTTGCCTTTTATCATTATTTAGTCCAGGTTATCTGCTTTTCTTTGATATTAATAAAGTATAGTGTCATTCCAATAAATATCTTTGCTTTCCTTGGTTAGGCTAGTTTGAAGTGCTTCCATTTGTAAACCCAAAAGCAACTTAGCACACAGTTTTGAAAACACAAATCGCTTCCTTTCCTCTCTATGATAAAGGTTGATGACAGTGTACCCTAAAATGTCTTATGAGAGCTCACTCCAAAAAGATTATTACACACATGTTAATTGCTTTATCATTTCAAATCACTTACTGTTAATAAATCTTAACACAACCTGTAAGAAAGGTTATGTGATCTCAGTTGCATTGATGAGGATCAACTGGGTAAATGTAACTGAAAATACAAGAAGTTCTGTGATGACAGTGATATTCCCTATTTAGATCACTGTGAATTGAGCACAGGTTGGGACTTAATAATAGTTGCTGAATAAATGAATAAATTAACAAATATACAAGGGTATGTACAAACATGTTTTTAATGTTTATTTATTTTGAGAGAGAGAGAGAGAGAGAGAGAGCACAAGCGGGGGGGAGGGACAAAGAGAGAGGGAGAGATCATCTTAAGCAGGCTCCACACTCACCACAGAGCCCAATGTGGGGCTTGATCCCACAACCATGCGATCATGACCTGAGTGGAAATCAAGAGACAGACACTTAACTGACTGAGCCACCCAGGCACCCCAGGATGTGCATAAAATTCTTCATATTAGAAACTAAACTGTCTGAATTGAAGTGAGACTGTGTTTCTTGTTAGACCTTGTATAAATAGGGAAGGAGCTTTGTTTGTGGTCAGTTACATGGAAATCATTGATATATTAAGTACATATATTAATGTATCCTCCACACAATTAGCACTTTCAAATCCTAGAATACCAGTGAATCAGTGGTAACATTTATCCAAATATGATCTACTGGAGACTAGGGATATTGGTAGTATTAAGCACAGACATGTTTCAATGGCATACTGAAAAAGAAATATTTCAATGTTTCCAGATTTTATCATTTTGATATATCATTATATATATAATCATATATATATATATATATATAAAATCATACAATATATCACATATATCCTGTCCCACCTTGCCACAGGTTCTGTTTGGTATGTTGGAGAAAGACCTACAATTATGATGATATCTTTGCCTTCATATACCTTCTATTTAGTTGGGGGATAGAGAAGTAAATAATTGCATGTACTAAAGAGTATATTTAATAAATTTAAAGCATCATTAAGAAACACTTGTGCTGAGATTCAAAGTGTGTGTCCTTGACCCATGGGTTTGGTAATTAGAACTGTACCATTTATTGAGCTGAGAAGAAAATGCATAGCATTTCATACAAAAACAAAACAAAACAAAACAACAACAACAACAACAAAACCCACACATGAGCACTTAGAATAGAAACACTGGAATGACCTTCTGGGAGCACAAAATAATTTGATCTGACATGAGTTTAAGATAAATTTAGAGATAGAAGACTAAGAAAACTAATAATAATAAACTACGGAGTAACTAGTATACAACAAAGGGTAGTAATCCGCTCAGGCTGCCTTAACAAAATACCACAGGCTAAATGGCATATATAACAAATCTGTTTCTAACAATTCCATGGGTTCAAAAGTCAAGATCAAGGTGGCATCAGATTCATTTCTGATGAAACTGAAGAGAGTAAGAACTCTCTTTCTGCCTTACTTATGGCTGCCGTCTTGCTACGTTTTCACATGGTCTCTTCTCAGTGTGTGTGTGCTCAGAGAGCTTTCTTTCTCTCTCTCTCTTTCATTCTGTCTCTTTTCTTCTCTCTCTCTCTTCTTATTAACCACCAATCCTATGGGATCAGGGCCCTATCCTCACAACCTCATTTAATCCCAATTACCTCCTAAAAGTCCTATCTCCAAATCCAGTTATATGCTGTAGAGGTTAGAGCTTCAACATATGAATTGTGGGGAACATACAATTCAATCCATAGCACAAGGATTCTGGTAAGGTCCTTACATAAAGCATTTATTTAAAGAATCTTAAAAGGGCGCTTGGGTGGCTCAGTTGGTTAAGTATCTGACTCTTGATTTCAGCTGAGGTCATGATCTCATGGTCATGAGATCGAGGCATGCATTAGGCTCCATGATGGGTATGTGACCTGCTTGAGATTCTCTCTCCTTCTCCCGCTGCCCCTCCCCCCACTTCTCTCAAAAATAGAAAAAAAACAAATTTAACGTTTCTATGTGGCAGGTACTATTACTGTGTCTATTTTAAGCGCTATTTCAGTATAGTGGGCTGGGGGGTAGTAGTATTCTTGAGGAAAGTAGAGAGGAAATGTGATCTTTCAGAGGCAGGAATATGAATCAAGCAGTCAAAGGTGTAAGCAAAGCAGACGACTGCAGGGAAGAACTGAGGCAATGGGACCACCTGAAAAGATGGAAATGTGCAGACTGATATTACATGGTATACATTTTTGGAAATGAGACTACACCGAAGCTTTTAAGAATGGTTTACATACATCTTTCCTTGATCTATAGGTAGGAAAAGAGTCACCCTTATATCAGATACGGAATTAGTAAGAGGAAACTGAAACATGTTACCCATGGATGGCCACTTTGTTCCTCTAACCTGCTCAGCATTGCTGATGCTGGCCTCGGAAGCCTGTCTGCTACAGAAGCCACCATGTAAAGCCGCTAAACTAATGGCCCAGAGAGCTGTGACCAAGGACGTCTCAGTGATCCTTTTCAGGATCTCATTTTATCAAGAGAGCAAATCGCATGCCAAGGGAAAAATGTGAGTAAAAAGAGCAATACACTGGAGACCAGGAAATAAAAATGTCACTCAAACTGAATAAAGGAGTCAGTGGTCTCAGATGAGTGAAAAAATTCTGTCGATTGTCTTGGCTTGTTCAATCCTAAGGGCAGCTGGACAGTTGGGCTCTGTCATTGGAGCAAGCAGTTACAATAGGTATGTGCTCTTCACTTATACATCCTATTATGAATATACTATTAGCTTATTAAATCGTGAATGAAATTGATAGAGCAAGGTATTGGATATGGTTATTTTTCTATTCTAAATAATCTCTAACTATTAAAGCTTATAGAGCTCCTTTCCTTCCCATAGTTTTCTTGGTGACATCACATAACTTTGATTTAATCTGAAAGCCAAACCTTTGATTTTCCTCTTTATTTGATTTCCCAAGTGTAAACGACTGTCAGTACATACTGTTTGATTTGCATCCAAATAATATATGAACTTGACATTTTTGTCTTTCGTTCCATTCCCACGATCAACAGAGGCTCATTTATGTTATGCCCAAAGTACTCTGAAACAATCCATCTGGCCTCCTTCCTTCCAGTCTAACCAATCTTCAAATAATAATTTCAAGCAGCAGCTAGAGGAACTTTAAAAAATACTAGTCAAGATATGCTGCACCCCCATTCAATCCCTTCACTAGCTTTTAACTACATATTGCGTAGCATCCAAATTCCTTGTTCTGCAAGGCCATGCATGCCTGATCTACTCTTGACTTCTGATTCCATCTTGTTCCATTATCCCTAAAACTTACTGACCACTCTGGGCATTCATTTCCTGTCAAAATCAAGATCCCGTAGGAATCAGGCCCTTTGCATATGCTTTTCTATTTTGTAGAACTGCTTCCTTCCTCACACTAATGCCCTTTCTAAAGGATGTACTTCACTTGGGTACTATCCTTTTCGACACTCTGTTCATTTTTAATTACACACTTTACTTAATAGTTAGCACATAGAAATGCTCAAAAATATGCGTTGAATGAACAAGGAAAAAGTTCGCTAGTTTTGTTATTAATTCCAAAGATTAGAACAGGATCTCTGGACTCATGAATCTCTCATTCTCTATGATATGTACAAGCAGCTTTCTACAAAGCTCGGTGGAATAAACTAAACACCATAGAAAAAGCATATTGCTATGGAAGTAGAGATGGAGAAGAAATTAAAGGTACCATGAAGATAAAACATGTTTTCAGAAGCATATTAAAAACAGACTTGGTTAATCTGTGCTGATAAATTAACTGATAAATATGAGAGGTTAACTACAACAAAGGTTTAACTCATACTGAATTGGCAGGGTGTCTGGGGCATCGTAGGAGGGGAATCTTCCATGCAGTAATTCAAAATGGAACCAATTTTGGCTCTGCTCTCTCAACACGGGCCTTCCGGGTTACTGATGCAGGGAAAAAAATAAGTGGGGAATCACCGGACAGTTCTTAAATGTATTGCTCCTACTCCTGGCTCATTGGCCAGAAGTAGTCATGTGATCCCACCTGACTGCAAAGGGTCTGGGATTTGGTGGGAGCGTACGGATGGCCCATGATGTGTAAACGTTCCAGCCAGTGTGGGGAGGTAATCTTTGAGTACTGGGGAGATGCAAATTTATTACTAAAGGGAGGGTCAATGGTGATTAAGATTTTTGTAAATTGAAAATACAGTGTTACTATCCTCAAAACTACATTATGCGGTCGCTGCAGATACAGAAGATAATTACCCACTTTCCTTGCATTATACATTATAGTGTTTTGTCCCTTTTTCTTCCAGATTGTTTCACCTAATACATCACAATAATCCTTTAGGCCTGCAGTATAAAACTGCTTATGACTCTTTGGCTCCACTTTAGATAAAAAATAGCAGACTATAATCTTCAGTTTAAGAAATCATTTGCATTTTCTCACTTAAAAGGACACAAAATGCTTTTTAAAAATCTAGTGAAAATAAAACTACTCATCTTCAATAATATGACTTTAAAACTCCATTGTGTATACATGTGTATTTATATTAGAACGCAGAAAATCCAAATGCAAGCATTGCCATGTGCCATATTATATTATTCTAGATGGAGTTTTTTGAACTTTTTATTGGACATTTATATCAATTATTTTATGTTGTTCTTATAAAAATGGAAAGAAGCTTGTGTGTACTCAGTAAATACTTTTCAACAGTTCTGCCAATTGAATTGATTCCCAATCAACAAACAAACAAATAACCCACTGACTTATCTATGAAGACTGAGAATAAAACAGAAACAAAACCAAAACACCACAACAGTCCTGACTAATCACTCATATACGAAAAGGGGGAGAAAAAAATCACCATCAATTTTAAGGTTTTCATTTCTTTGCATTTGGAATTCTCAGAATCTAGAATTTACAGAATGAGTAACACATTACTAACCTTGCCTAACAGAGAATATAAATTTATTAACCAAAGGAATTTTCTTTCTGGACTCCATATTTGTGAATGGATAAATCTCCTGAGAAGGTAGATAAACATAAATAATATTTTATATATAATATGTTATATATAACATTTATATGTATCTCTATAAAAAGGCATCTTAGAATTACTGTTATGGAACATGAAAGAAATTTCTATAGCCTAAGGAAATGAAAGGATGGTGTTACTACAGGGAGCACCTCTCCACTCCTATTGTATGTTAAACGTGCAAGGGATTCAGTGTTGAGAAAGGTGGTCCTGTCTCTTGCCTATCAGGACTTGGCATCTCCAGGAAGAGATCACAGCATACAAAGAGGAAGAAATTTCAGTGCTGAGAGTAGAAGTTCAAGGTGCATTGGGACACACAGGACAGGTGTGTAGACATACCATATTGGCTCAGAAGAGAACAAAACAATAATCAGGAAAATGGGGACAGTTTCCGCAAAATCTTTCTATTGTTAAAATAAATATTTTTACTGCGAGGTGAAAGACTATATAAATATCTTATTTCTTAAAAAAAAAAAAGCTCAGGGCTTAGACTATTATTTTACATTTTCAGTCACAAGAGATATAGTTGTATAATGAATATAAATGTGGAAATTTTAGTTTATTTGTTTATTTTTTAAATATAATTTATTGTCAGGGCACCTGGGTGGCTCAGTTGGTTAAACGTCCAACTTCGGCTCAGGTCATGATCTCACGGTTCGTGGGTTCAGCCCCACGTTGGGTTCTGTGCAGACATGCTCAATGTCTGGAGCCTGCTTCAGATTCTGTGTCTCCCTCTCTCTCTGCCCCACCCCTGCTCGCACTGTCTCTGTCTCTCTCGAAAATAAAATAAAAAACATTTAAATATAATTTATTGTCAAATTGGCTAACATACAGTGTTTAAAGGTGCCCTTGTATTCGAGGGTAGATTCCCATGGTTCATCACTTACATACAACACCCAGTGCTCATCCCAACAAGTGCCCTTCTCAGTGCCCATCACCCATTTTCCCCTCTCCCCCCATCCCCCATCCACCCTCAGTTTGTTCTCTGCATTTAAGAGTCTCTTATGGTTTGCTTCCCTTCCTCTGTGTTTGTAACTATTTTTTCCCCTTCCCTTCCCCTACGGTCTTCTGTTAAGTTTCTCAAAATCCACATATGAGTGAAAACATAGAAATGTATTTTTTTGTTGTTGTTGTTGTTTGTTTGTTTGTTTTTTGCCAAATGCACTGCATTACCTAAATTCCGTGAGTGAAGATATAGCTGTAAATCATATGCTCCAGGAAATTTTCTCATGATATAGTCTCAGCATTGTAAGAGTGAAACAAGCAAGGTTGGAAGCAAGTCTATTGTCCCAAATGTGGTTTCACCACAATTATTAGATTCATGTTTGAACTCTTTCACAACAACTATTTAGCCCATGGTTTTCTATTATCTCCATTTTGTGAGAATCGCTAAAGACTTAAAATCTTCCAAAATGTTGCGGAACAGTATTATTCATGCAGAGGCATTTATATGAAATCTCTTATTTCTGTATCAATTTCAGAATGATGGGTTCTCTATAAACACCAATTTGGATCTGCCCTGAAAAGAAATATCTACTATGATGTTGATGGTTATCTAAAAATTTTTTAAAAATGCCTCTGCAAGAATTCTAATTCAATAATAATATTATCATTATTATTTATTAATATGTTATTACTTATTACTATTATTATTTATCATTATGTTGTTATTATTATTATTATTATTGCAATTAGAATACTAGTACTATTCAAGTATTATTAAGTATAACATTCTCCAGCAGGCAAAAATAACAAGATGGATTTTGAAACCTGAGAGTGAAGGAAGAGGGAAAATACTTGCATTCAGATAAAACAGTCCTTATAAGTTAATAAAGTGGCAAGAACCACACTCAGCTTCCCACTCAGAATGACAGCCTCGTTGTGCCCAGGCTATTCCTTCTCATAGAGCTCTGATATTCCCTTTGTAGCACTTAACACAATTTGTAAATTATAAACATGTGTGATGCTTTCATTTATAACACTGTCCTTCCTAGCTCCTATCGATGGAGCATGAATATTTTTCTGTGTCTGGCACATTGTAAGTCCTCAATATACATTTCAATAAAGTTATTGAATGAAATACTAGAAAATGATTTCATTCGTAATAGAATTGTGATTACTTGCCTAGAGTTAAAATGACTCATTTGTTTTATGTTGGATGTTAAAATCATGTGTTATGTGGTGTGGATCCATTGCCTGTGGAAAGAAAGAAAATACCATAGTAGGGTGTTTGCAGACGCATGACGTATAGTAGAGATCCCATGATGAGATTAAGATTCCTGTTCTCTCTGGCCTTAAACTACAGCAAAGACATTAACTTATAAAAGATAATTTTCTGGTCTCATTCTGTTACATAGAAAAGACATTATTCACATTCTGGATAAGCCCGATAGAAAACCAAACTTTCATAGTTGAAAAGATATTTTAGTTTTGTGGAACTGTTCAGGAAACAAATAGGTCAATTGTCAGTTTTCCAAATAAGTAAGAAAAATGGGCGGTGAAGAATAAAAACAAATTATTAAAATTATATTGGAGTCTAGAATGTCACTCCTTTTAGAGATAACTTTGATAACCTGAAACTTCTCAGTGTTTTAAATAGGCAAATGATACCAGATAGTTCATATAAACTTCCCATATCTGTTCACGTATAATTATTCACTAGTATTCCAGTATCCTGTTAGGCAGCATCCTGAGTGCTGATAAGATTAGGTCCCATTCTCTATCTTCTGGGAAAACTGGAGTGGAATGGAAAATTGGAATGACTTGGAGTTGCAGTGTTTTCCCCTCTGGCACATAAAGACCTAGTTCAAGTGGCAGGATAGAGGGGAAAGTGATGAGAATGTTCTTAGTCATCAGCAGATCAAGGGGAAAGATATAATTTATATAAATTATTTGAAGCATTAACCTTGAGAATGTAAGTTAATTTTTCTGGCTTTAGCCATATTATATGACATAATATTAACTGCCTTACCAACATCCAATCTTACGGAAAGTAGTAAATGAACATGAGGTATGCTAACATGCTGTGAAAACTGTAAAGAACTATATAATATTTATTGGTTTATTATTTAATACAATGAGAACAGCAAATGTAATAGGGCTAAAATGTATCTAAAAACTCAATTACCAACAGAAAATCAGAAAATTGGTTAATCAATCATGAAGCATTCTAGATCTGACCTCCATTTAGAATTGAATATTGATGGAAACATTTTTTTTTCAATAAAAAGAATTCTTTTTTTTGTTTGTTTTCACATTTACAGCGTGCACACACACACACACACATACAGACACACACACACACACAACCTCAGAAGATTCTTTAAAAAATCTGGTTTTGATATAACATTATGAAAAACTAAAACCTTTCAGAAATTCTAAATGGAAGCTTGACCACTGTTTCAACTCTTCAATATATTTATGACAGCTGTTAAGCTATACAAATGCCAGCTGCCAGGACTCATTAGGATTATATGAGAATCTCCTTTTGAATCCACAGAAATCCATCGATTGATTCTGAGCATCTACCACTCCTATCAATTAAGGTTAAACGAGAAACAACTACCTACTCTTGGATAGAGGCAGCTGGCATTGACATATAGGGGCTATTAACTGACTTCTATTACTCATTTGTGAAAAAAAAAGTACCTTAGATGGTATGATTGGTGCACTGAACTAATAATGGAAACGCTTTTTCCTCTGGCTTACTGTTTATCAATTGATGCATGTGCTCTCGCAGGAGGAAATATCAATTTTTTGAGCCTGGGCTTACTACTCCATACTACACCTACTGCTTATAGTGATTGAATGCTTTGATTTGAATACATGCAACATATTGAAGATGAAAGCGTTGGAGAAGTGCAGATTCCTGTTCTGGGGACTATAGGTACAACTCCTGAAGAATAACATGATTCATTTACAATACGGTGTGAAAATAACCATAAGATGAGTTGATCCAAGAAAGGACCTTGTCAAAATCAGGAAATGGAGACCGTTTCAGAAAGTCTTAAGTTGGAAAATATTTTCCCTAATGAATTCATGGAAAGACAGGGAGCTGGAGTTCTGTTGTTGGGCTCAGTTTAAGAGGGTTTTTGTTGTTGTTGCTGTTGTTTTATTTTCTGAGAGTTATTTTGAAATAATTACTACATGCAGATTTTTAGAGCTGTGACATTGTTAATGAGCCTTATGGATACAGGGCATATTTGTTAGTCATGTAAATGGAAAAAAAATATTACTAGCCTTTGGGGGGCTGTAAAATTTAATCAAGTTTTAATTGATGTTTTAAGGCCCTATAAAATTTCCCTTAATCAAGATTTCACATGAGAATTTTTTACTAATAGATTCTTGTAAACTAGTATCTCCCAGCCAAAGACATCAAAGGACAGCTTTGAGATAACTCATTGTCTTGATTCAATAAAGTTATTTTTCCCAATCTAAGATAATTTTATTTTTGATTACTTGGGAAATGAATATTGATTTTAGGGTATATGTGAGAAAAAAAAATAATTGTGTCCCTCATCTGTAATGTTTGTGGACAAACTCTAAAACAGAATTGAGAGAACTGAGAACACAAAAAGAACTAAACATAGGAAGTAGGATCAGCACAAATACATCATGTATTAGCACAGACATAAAATATGAAAATGCCTGGGAAGTCAAATGCAGTACAGCATACATTCTCCCTTCTAAAGAAGCCCACATCCTAATGACTGGAATTTGGGAATATGTTACCTTTCGTGATAAAGGGGATTTTGCAGATACGATTCAATTAAGTATTTTGAGACAGGGAAGATTACCCTACATTATCATATTGGGCTTCTTTAAGAGAGTCAAAGAAGGGGATCGGACTATGAAACTATAGAACCAGAACACTAGAAGCTGACAAAGACCCTCTGGCTACTGGTGGCTTTGAAGATGGAAGATTGCACCCTACGCTGAGTGCGGGCGGTCTCTACAAACCGGGAGACAGAAGGGAAGCCAAGCCTCCCTAGAGCCTACATGTGAAATGCAGCTCCTCCCACACCTTGACTGAGACTCATGTCGGACTTCCGACTTCCAAAACCATAAAATATTCAGTTTGCACTATTTTAAGCCATTAGAGCTGGGGTAACTTGTTATAGCAGCCACAGGAAACGAGCACACACAGCTAATTCACTGGTATTAGCAAGTGGTCTTGTTAATGTAAATATAACAGCATGTCGAAGTAGAATTACAAAATTATATACAACATTGAGAAAACTATTGGCTGTTACTTCTTTAAATAGTGTAGCTATTCTGGCTGAATTGACAACCACACCAACAATCTGGACAATTATAAAAAACAAATGATCATTTGAATGGTTTGACAAGTCTTATAGCTAAATACATTATCTGCTTAAGAAAAATATTTACTTTACAGCCCCATGGCTATTTAGCAATAGTTACTCTGAAGTAGCCAAGCAATAAAGCAGTTCTGATATAGTTGGAAAGAGCTCGAACCCCAAATCCAAAGATTTCCATCCTCATCTTGACTAACAGTTACTAGCTTTATAAACTTGGGAAGGTCATTTGACTTTCTTAGCTCTGATTTTTTGTTTCTTTGTTTGTTTTTGTTTTTGTTTAATCTGTAATGTGGCTGGAGTACCCTGAGGAATCCAAAGCTAAAATGTGTATGAAAAAGAGCAAACGGGGCACCTGGGTGGCTCAGTCGGTTGTGTCCGAGTTCAGCTCAGGTGATGGATCTCGCGGTCTGTGAGTTCAAGCCCCAAGTCTGGCTCTGTGCTGACAGCTGGGAGCCTGGAGCCTGCTTTGGATTCTGTGTCTCCCTCTCTGTCTCTGCCCCTCCCCCACTTCTCTCTCTGCCCCTCCACCAGTCTCTCTCTGCCCTACCCCCACTCAGGCTCTGTCTCCCTCTCTCAAAAAAAAAAAAAAAAAAAAAAAAAAAAAAACACATTAAAACAAAAAGAGCATAGCACAGTGCATATGTTTGAAAGATATTAACCACCATATTGCAAGACATTTTTACACTGCATCTGATTTAAAAAATTATCTGCATTCAAAGAAAATTATTCCTTATGGTTTACTCCCATTTGCTTTTCATTTTCCTTTTGCAAAAGTACTTTCACCTTGGAAATATCTTCCAAAAGTTCTCATTCAAGAAGGTGCTAGCAATCCACTTGGTTCCATGTTGAAATCCCACCTGCTCAGATGCGTAAGCAAAGAAAAACTGATGTTTGAGAGTCCCTTTCGGAACAGCTGTTCCCTGCAGCCCCTTCTTAACTATTGCCTGGCATCTCCCCAACAATCTTAAGCCTAAATCCTGAAAATGTATACTACTCAGGCACAGTCACAGATTTTTCTGCTCAGTGATGTCCAACATTTCAGCAACCTGTTCCAAGTCTGTATGTCTATATATTACATGCAAATATCAGTGACAATTTGAAAGCTGAGTCCTCACACACTTTGCTCCAGCTATTCACCAAACATTTATTCAGTACAATCTTGTGTCAAGCATTCAGCCAGGTAAAAGACATTCAAAGCTGAATCTCTGCCATTTGCAGACGCTTGTGTCTACTCCAGTTTTTAACTGCCCTCTTTGTGCCGCTGACTTCCAAATGCATATCTCTAAGTCTCACCAAATTCCAAAGTCCAGTTAACTCGTTCAACTT
This sequence comes from Lynx canadensis, assembly GCF_007474595.2. NCBI lineage: Eukaryota > Metazoa > Chordata > Mammalia > Carnivora > Felidae > Lynx > Lynx canadensis. The sequence goes on along the minus strand of NC_044303.2, from coordinate 222,485,892 downwards.
CTAATGGGTCATTATGTCAAGCCCAATGTATCTAAAATTATTCTCATCATCTCATTCATATTTTAACAACTCAATATCCTTCTAGCATTGTTTCTTTTTATTGATGGCAGGGTAATGTGTGTGAAGTGGTCACAGTGAATGCCTCTGAGCTATAACTAGTGTGGCAAACAATGTTGTAGCATATAATAGATATTTTGCTTTAGAGTTCAACTATTTCATTTCCTTCCTCTCATAGACTTCAAATTTGCCTCTCTTTATAAATATCATTATGGGGAGGGTTGCCACTTGGGATGGTACCCCCTTGTTTTCGGGGGTAATCATATGGCACAGGCCACATAAATTATTATACCCCATTCTCCCTGTACACACATTGGCCATTAATTGGGTATGAGAGAGAACCTAGATCTGGCAAGGAAGGCTCTCTCTCTCTCTCTCTCTCTCTCTCTCTCTCTCATCATAAGGCTGTAAAAATAAATATGTGATGAACCAACTGCGGTTATTGTTTTCAACTTGTAGAGCCCAAGATGTAACAAAATGAAGTCACATACTAAAAACAAAACAAAACCAGGGAAAGAAAAGGTGAAAGATTCAAAAAGAAGTCAAGAGATTACTGATGATGTTTAAACTGTTTTAGTACATTCTTAAAAAATATTTTTTAATGTTTATTTATTTTTGAGACAAAAAGAGAGAGAGGGGCAGAGCGTGAGCTGGGGAGGGGCAGAGACAAAGGGAGACACAGAATCCAAAGCAGGCTCCAGGCTCCAAGGTGTCAGCACAGAGCCCGAAGGGGGCTCAAACTAGGGAATGGTTAGGTCATGAGATGAACTGAAGTGGGATGCTTAACCAACTGAGCCACTCAGGCACCCTAGTACATCCTTAATAGCTCATGGTTTGGGCACAATATATTCCTTTTTTTGGGAAGGGAGGATTTGAGCTATGTACTGGGAGTTTGAAACTAAAAGGCACTAAGATATATGAAGATTATAATGGTGCTTTTGTAATAGGAAATGTGTTTTCAGTTTAAAATCTAGTCATAATTTTTCTTGGTAAAGGAGTGAGCAAGGGGAAAAATTGAATACCTAAGATATGGAATTGAAGAGGCAGGAGAAAGGGAGGGATGGAAGGGGAAGGGAGGGAGGGAGAGAGAGATATAGAGACACAGGAAGAAACAGAAGGGAGATATAAGAGTATGCACATTACCATATGAAGCATTTAGGTTAATATGGAAAACATCTAGCCTGAATTTTGCAAAACATAAAAAAAAAAAACAAATAAAATAAAAAGCCTTGATAGACAGTATCGATAGAAGTTATAGTACCACTCTCAGAATTAGTAAGAACATTCTGCAAATAACAGTAAGGACCATGTAAAAAGGAAAAGACAACCCAGCATAAACTGTGGTACCAGTAGTCTGTGCAACCATGAAGATCTGCACATCCAGGGAAAAGATAAATCTATTAATATTCTAAACAGAAACTATAATAATTTTCCATTATTTATGAGTGATGCATCATGAAGTATACAATTTATAGTTTGTTGCTTGTATTTATGCTTGAATTAACGCAAGTAATTTGCATATAATCCTCATTGCAGAGTATGGATTCAATCATTGTCAACAAGTTCTTAGGTTGGTTTAGTAAATTTATGAATTAAATATCCCTGGCTGCTATTGGTACATACATATTCTGGACTTGATATACACATACGCTGAGAATTAGTAGCCCATATGTATTACTGACACAAGTCTGGGGCCTAAGATTTAGTAACTCCCATAAAACGATTTTTGTAATTATTTCTATTGATTGAGCTTTATGTCACTACACAGCCAATCATGGCATCCAGTAATTATGAGTCCTCCTTCTTCTTTGCCCAAGTTCAGCTGCTTGTAACTCTAAAACACATCTCGAATTTGTCCTTTTCTCTGCATGTTCACTGCTGCTGCCCTAGTTCAATGATTGAAATCTGTGCCAATCTCCTCCTGGGCTCCCTTCCTCTCGGGCAATGCAGAGAATGCACTTCTCTGTTGCCATCCAAGAGGTCTATCAAGACGAAAATGTGATCGTTTCCCTTCGTTGCCTAAAACCCTCTAGAAAATGCACTCTGTTTTTCTCACAACACAAACCAAGCACCTTATCATGCATAGAATATCCCTCATGAGGTGGCTCATTTGGAACACTTTTACATCATTTCTTCCTGTCCTAACTCTTTATTTATTCTTCTTCAGATGCTCTGAACATCTTATAGTTTCACAAGGGCTCCATATTGATGCGTGCTTTGTAGATGCCTCTGCCTCTACAGTATCTGCATTCTTCCTGTCCCTCACAGGTTGATTTAGATACTGAGTTCCTATTACTAAAAATTAAGGTTAGTTATTGCCTGCTACATAAAGCCTCCCTGGGTTCTGTCCAACCTCTGCTTCCTCACCTGCCTCCCCAACTCCCTTGTCCACCTCACCAATGTATTGGAAGTAACCACTCATTTCTGTAACCACTCACATCTGTATCCTAAGTTTGCATTATCATCTTCAATGCTTTGTATTGTGCTTATATAATTTCAAGTATGTTTTGAGTATGAACTCCTTATGGTATCCAATGTCTAAAATACAACCTGACACACAGTTTTGTGCATACACACACAGGTTCACACATATTTACTGAGATAAATCACACAAATTTAGTAATCTACTGGCTAGTGGTGGTGTGATTTTCTAATAGAATGATTGAGTTAAACTTTCTATTGTGCATCTCAGCAGTTATATACTTCTAAACAACCGTTCCATGTGTTTTCTATTTACTGTGCCTATTTACTATGTCAGTTTTCTATTTACTATGTCTATTTACTATATCTGCTATCAAATTTTCACCCTTTTAAGCTGCACACACCTGGAATTAATTCAATATTGGATTACTGTGACAATTTCAAACTCTTCTGCAGTACATTATGAGCAGCTGAGAAATTACAGTCTGCTCTCAATACTTTGTTTCCCATGGGGAATTTCTGAAAAAAAAAATGACGATTCAGATACTAAAATTTCCAGTTGAGACTTCAACCATGAAACCAACAGGTATTGTGAGCTCCTTATCTGCCCCATGTACACTGATCTTATAATTAACATGTAAGATACATGTAAGATACAATTAATAATTGAATCACCAGTTTCTCAAAGTGTGATTATCATGACATCTAAGTCTGATTCATGAGGGTTTGTAATAAAAAATATAGAAGCCCATATCCTAACCCAACACCTACCCATACTGTGTCTGAGCAGGAATCGGAAAGGCTGCTTTTCTTATTCTTGTAACAGTTTGCCCACTTAATTGTGATAAACCCCAAGTAACTTCTCCTGTAGGTAAAGAAGAGACAAAACAAAATCTGGCAGCTATTGCAGAGACGTGGATGAATCCTCCCAAAGATGGAGCCACCTGAAGAGGGACCCTCCCATTGTCCTACTCATGGTATTACTTGAACTCTAACTCTCAGCTTGTTTCATAGGAGACACTTAATAATTTAGGCTGTAGTTACTATTTTTTCTTTCCTATGACAAAGTCACTTCCAGGAAAAACTCACCTAGATTCTACACAATACATTTTTTTTTTTTTGTAAACAAACAAACACTGATTGAGTTGCCATTTCCAATAAAATGTGGTATTTTTATTCTATAAATAACTATCCAATATTGCTATACACAGTATGCTATAAGGAATACACAATTGGGAACACAGATGATTCTACGGTAACTATTTTACTGTTGCTGTCAGACCACATAATTCCAAAGAGGTGGGAGTTTAACCCTGGCTCCTCTACTCCACTCATAGGAGCAGCAACCTTGCCTACCCTACATCACCTCTAAGTGTTGTGTTGTCATCTCTGATAATAATACACAGGTGACAAGATGTAAATTATTATAGTAAAAGAGCTTATAATCTTCTCCTCTATTACCATCCAAAGATCATGCTGGTCCGGATCACTTCGCTAATTTCTCTTCCCTTGATCTTTATGTTTGATCCCAAAGCAGAAAACCCTTTCTTGCCCATTTGTGATGCCTGATCAGACAAAAAGAGGGTGAGAGTATATAGTGGAAAAGAACAAGAACTGGAAAACATCTCAGAGATTGGGGAGAGTGTGGTTTGAAAAGAGATGTTTTGGGAGAAGGACATAGATGCTTTTAGAGAAGAATTTTTAAATTAAAAAAAAAATATTACTTTGGGGGCTCATTCATCGTCTCCAAGAACAAAAAGTAAAGGAATCGAATAATATGAAATTTCTCTTATCACATGGAATATTTTCTTTGAGTGCAATTCTTGTCTGGGATTTAAACAAGAGGATCACGGCTTCGTACATTTCATGACCCTTTGGTTAAAACGCTTGTGAGGAAGTGATGCATGAAGCATTTTCAGCACTTTGCTCTTCACAGGCAAAGCACAAGTAAAATTCAGCAACACTATCTGTTAAATTTTCTTCTTCCTTGATTTTTTTCATCTCCCATACTGTTGTTTAAAGTATACTTCTGCTACCTCAGCCCCACATATACTCACAACAATGAAGGAATAGGAGTTTCGTTTTCTTTCTTTCTTTTTTTTTTTTTTTTTTACCAATTCATTGGTTTCACTTCAATAAATATAACTGGCAACCTAAAACTATGTTTGATTATCTTCTTTCAGCCAGTGTTTGTGAATATTTTCTGGGGAATCCTTCATCTGTACAGCCCACCCTGCCTCCCTCTGGCCTTCCTTCTACTCACAGAGCCACATAACACGTCGTGTAGACGTGGAGAACTGAAATTTAATTTTGACCTTTTTTGCGCACACACATTGAGGCGATATTTTTGCTAGCCTGTGTCACCACTTTGTTTTCTAGGGAGATAAGAAAATAACGAATTTTCCTCATTTTGTCTTGATTTGCAAGATTTTTTTCCTGAAAAACCAGTAAATTGTATTCAAAGCTCGTTTTGACAAGTGGTATATACATTGGTTGTTTTCCACAAAACTTTTCGTGTCAAGTTTTGTGGAATCTCTTAATAAATATTTATTACATTTGTTAAAATTATCTTAAAGTTTGTTGGACCATGAGGATTAGTTTTTAAACATTCTATCATAGAGGTAAGCAAAAACAAACAACAAATTAACAGCATAAGTTCCAACCAGGGATGATTCAAACAAAGCTCAAAACCTCTTAGAATATATCATTGCATGGGGCGCCTGGGTGGCTCAGTTGGTTACACTCAGGCTTTGGCTCAGGTGATGATCTCATGGTTTGTGGGTTCCAGCCCTTCATCAGGCTCTGTGCTGACAGTGTAGAGCCTGGCGAGTGCTTTGGGGGTCTCCCTCTCTCTCTGCCCCTCCCCTGCTTGCTCTCTCTCTCTCTCTCAAAAATGAATATTAATTTTTTTAAAAAATATATCATTGTATAATTTGCCATCTAATATTTATGTAGCAAAATGTTTTACACTTACATTGATTTAAAATAAATACTTGAAGGTTTTCTTAACTCTAATACATTTATTTATTTAATGATATACTTTTCAGTTTGTTTTTCATTTAAGAAATATGAGAATCACTCTTATTTAAAAAAAGTCATCCCAGATAAACGAAAGAGAATATCTGAAGTACCACTTTGCATTCCTGATTTGTCTGGAAAAAAATAAGTGGTGTCTTGCTCCAAAGCTCTTCATTGCTACTGAAACAGACACTCCCTTGGATGTTCCTTACAACTCCCCAATTTTATGAGTTACCTGTGACAAATGACTGAACTTCACTTCTACTTTCTTGTCCTTAATATGCAGAAAACAACAGTACTCCTCTCTTGGGTGTACTGAGAGAATTAATGATGAATAATTCCTGAATACTCTCCACATAGAAACCATAAAATACTAAATAATGAGGGTAACGATTGTTACAATCGTATCTCGCCTCCTACATTTACTCTGTCATCCTATACCTCACGTGAGTTCTCAAATGCATCCATTCTTACCATTCCTAACCCTTGAACCAAAGCCACAGTTTCAGCGCCTAACTCCTTATCTTTTTAACACAAAAGTTATTTTATAGCCAGTAGGAATAATCTTCTACTGCTCCTGAAAATCATCTTGAGCCATTTCTCAGAAGCTGGAGTAGCTTCCAAGAGTATCACGATAGTTCAATTGGGCTAGAACTTGGAGGACTTAAACTTCTTATTTTAAAAATTCTTGGGGCACCTGGGTGGCGCAGTCGGTTAAGCGTCCGACTTCAGCCAGGTCACGATCTCGAGGTCTGTGAGTTCGAGCCCCGCGTCGGGCTCTGGGCTGATGGCTCAGAGCCTGGAGCCTGTTTCCGATTCTGTGTCTCCCTCTCTCTCTGCTCCTCCCCCGTTCATGCTCTGTCTCTCTCTGTCCCAAAAATAAATAAACGTTGAAAAAAAAAAAATTAAAAAAAAAAAAAAAATTCTTGTCCTCGGATGCCTGAATGGCTCAGTCAGTTAAGCAACCCCCTCTTGATTTCTGCTCAGGTCATAATCTCATGGTTGGTCAGTTCAAGCCCTGCATCAGGCTTTGTGCTGACAGTGTGGAGCCTGCTTGGGATTCTCTTTCCCTCTCTCTCTCTCTCTGTTCCTCCACCACTTGCTCTCTCTCTCTCTCTCTCTCCCCCCTTTCTCTCAAAATAAATAAACAAACTTAAAAAAAATAAAAATTCTTGTCCTTTACTTCGTCATGCTCATCTATCATAAAGTAGTTTCTGCAAAACTATCCACTTTGGTCAAGGACACTTTTTAGTCTTCCTTTTTACTTTCCCTCAAAGCTAAAATACTAGAAATTTTACCCTTTCAAAAAACTTTTCTAGAATTGCCGTCCCCATTCCATCATCTCCTGTTCCAACACTCTTCATCCACTCAAATTCTATAAAAATTGGAGATAATCCATAGAGTTGGAGAAAACAATAAACTTATAGTTAAATTATCTCCCCCCATAATCTTAGTAGGTGTCTGGCAGATTTTTGATCTTTATATACTTTAAGCTGGAAAATTCTCCACTAGAAACTTTCAAATTGGTTTCTGCCTTCCCAGAAGAAGATGAGGATTTACCTTTAGACCCAACTTTTTTCTTAGTTCTACACAGACTTAATTGGATGGTGCAGTTTAGTTATGCAGATGTATGGTATAGAACCTCCCCACTCATGTGAGGGCAAAGTTTTCTCACAAGAAATCTTGGCTTGGCAAGGGGCTACCCAAACATTTGCTGATATTGATTATTAAAATTAGATTGAACTTTTCTTCTAGTTATCTACTTCCTCTGAAAGTTTATGAAAGAACAGAATAATTTCCTGGAAGTAATGTGGAGACCATTAATGTGATTAAGTCTGTCCAATGTATCAAGAGTCCCTGATTGGGGCCAAATGGTGAGACAAATAACAGGTGGTCCTAAGAGAAAAATCAACATAATGAGCAGGAAAATTCCATGTCAAAACCAATAGCAGGCCAAGGGAGAATGATGTTATTTTCGGCCTAGAATGCAGCTGATTTTAGACACTCTGCCAATCAACTGCGGTGGGCATGCCCCGAGCAAAATAGCTGTGTGCATGTGTGTGATTTAATAGAGCCATAACAATGTGGTCATAGCCTTGGAGGCCCAGGCAGTTTTCTAAATGATGTACACACTAAGGTAGCCATATAATTTGTCATCCAACAGGAACACTTTTGAAAGTAAAAATGGGTGCTATTAATAATTTTATTCTGACATCAGGCGGTAGTAACCATAAACCCAACTGGATTATTGCTCTGCATCACAAGGAGAAGCCCGCCTTAGAGAGTCAGTGGAGACCTGCACTTCAAGGCCAGGCAGTGCTGGACCACGACATTGTGGCAGCCTGCTGGCCACTCGCTGCAGAAGCAGCTCCAAGAGACACTGTCTTGTGACATGCAGAAGCCACATGGGAAAGGACTAAACATCCATTCAATTGGTCCATGGAGACTTGGTTTCTTATAATCTCAAAATGGCAAGTAAGACTATCTGATTTCATAGGTCTAGATATTTGAAACCTAGGACTTAATGGGAGCATATTGAAACTTATATTTCTACTCTGGACAATATTCCGCCTGCCCTTCTCTCCAGGCTCACCTTTTATTCATCCTAAAATTCTCAGGATCCTGGATCTTATCCATTTATCTGTATCTTCTTTGTTCTTCAAAATTCTCACCCAGGAAGCATAGTGTATTGAGAATATAGATAATTATTTTTTGTAAGTAATTATTTTATGTAATTGAACTGGAATATTTCCCTCTTTGTTACTTAATTATTAACTTAATAGCTACTCTTGATTACTGTTCGATCCAAAACATTTCACTTAGCAGTATGTGTTCATAGCCATGAATAAAGGCATCACTTTTCAAAGACGAATAAGACCATACTTCAGAATAGATGGAATGATAAAAATTAAATAATTATTTCTTAAATATAGTCAATGCCCCATATAATAAGTGAAGTCGGATACTTAATCAAAGATTGTATGTTACAGAAAAATCTAATCAGTAGAGGCAAAACTAGAAATATTCTTGAAAAACTAAAGAGAGAATATTTGTACATATTGATAAAAATATATGTCATAACTAATACTTCTGAACGTTGAATTTAAACACTGGCATTCTAGAGGTGCCTGGGTGGCTCAGTCAGTTAAGTGCCCAACTTCGGTTCAGGTCATGATCTCGTGGTTTGTGAGTTCGAGCCCCGCGTCAGGCTCTGGGCTGATGGCTCAGAGCCTGGAGACTGCTTCGGATTCTGTGTCTCCCTCTCTCTCTGCCCTTCCCCACTCATACTCTGCCTCAAAAATAAATGAACATTAAAAAAAAAAACTAAAATAAACACTGACATTCTAAAATATGAAATCTAGATTTCTTCCATGAAATGCACACTTTTAAAATTTACATAAAATTATAAAATTCACTTGTCATTATTTATTGTAATGAATAGAAAGGGAGCAGACATTATACTTAATAAATGTTTAAACTAACCAGAGAAAATAAAACAAACCGTTTTAAATAAGTTTTTAAATTACTTTTCTCCACTATGATTATTCACATTTACTTGATCTTTAGTGTGCTATAAGTCTCTGTGGCCTTGATTTTATTCATTTGTTCTCATGAAAATATTTGGTTTTAATCTGACTTTCCCAGTTGTTGTTAAGGCCACAGTTCTGAAGAAACTGCTTCATCTGTGCATTCGGAAAAGGCTCATTGCACTCTGGACAATGTGAGCTTAATGAATTTCAGTGATAATTTCCCCGCTTATTGTGACTATGTATCCAAGATTATGTTATACTGTTGTGCTGGTCATATGGTTACACTTAGATAAAGGAACAAGAGCTTGGGACTTGGGCATAGTTATTGGGTGCTGAGAAATTTGGGGGAAACTAAGGAGTTAGAGGAAACGGGAATCTAGATCTTACCCCATAAAAAAATGAAAGATTCCTCCTACAAGATTCTCTTGTTCCAAGGAGTGAAAAGTAGATTCTGAGTATTCTAGATACTTTTTTGTGAAGCCCAAATCCCCACTCTCCATGCAGAAATATTCTAATTTCTGCGCTGAGAAAAACAAACTGTGGAGTGAGGGTAGCATAGTAAACATTAATGACACTTGGCTGAGAACCTACATATGCTGTTCCATGTGTGGATTAAGTAAGCTAGTAAATAACTTTATTATTTTCTTTCTGTATCATTCATATATTAGAGATGAGAATACTAAGGTAGTAAGGTTGTTTAAAGCCAAAAGAGCCCACGATATTTTCACTGCACCTGCTGATTGTCTCCCAGGAGACCCATCTCTAACAACTAGCCTTTGTGCCTGAGAATGTGGAATCTTTAAGACAGAGACAGGACTGAGAGAGCAGGTCTGAGTGGCCACTAATGAAAGGCCTGACTCCATACAGTGTTCTTGTAATTACCTTTTGGGTTTTGAGAGCTCTACAGTTTTTGTCCTAACTTTTCAACCTTGCTATTATGGGGGAAAGAAGCTATAGATAATATGTAAACAAATGAGCATAGCTGTGCTCCACTAAAACTTTACTTAAAAAAATAGGCAATAGGTTGAATTTTCTCTGAAAGCTATAGTTTGTCAATCCCAGATCTAAACTCACATATGAAAGGTTCCTGTTAATGTACACGTTTTCCTTATTGCACAGAATAGTTCTCTGGAACTCCCAGACCTTGAAATAAAGGATCACAGGAATACAGATAGGTATTAAATAGAAAAGCACTTTCTTTCTTTTTTAAATGTTTTTAATGTTTATTTTTGAGAGAGATAGAGAGAAAGAGAGAGAGAGAGAGAGAGACAGAATCCTAAGCAGGTTCCAGGCTCCAAGCTGTCAGCACAGAGCCCAACGTAGGGTTTGAACCTATGAACTGTGAGATCATGACCTGAGCCAAAATTGGATGCTTAACCAACTGAGCCACCCAGGTGCCCCTTTTTAATCTTTTTTTTAATGTTTATTTATTTTTGAGAAGAGGGACAGAGCATGAGCGGGGAAAGGGCAGAGAGAGAGAGAGGGAGACACAGAATCCAAAGCAGGCTCCAGGCTCTAAGCTGCCAGCACAGATTTCATCCGACCACAAGCTGTGAGATCATGATCTGAGCTGAAGTGGGATGCTCAACCCACTGAGCCACCCAGACACCCCCAAGAAGCATTTTCAAAAATGCTTAGATGCTCGTCAACATTAGAGGAGGAAAAAAGGTGTAATTATGATTTTTTAACCAGATATAGTATCAAAACTCCTTTTTTTTTTTCAGGAAAAATAAAGCAATGGAATCAGGATAGGGGGTGGATTCTGAGGAACTTGTCAATTCAGACAATGAAAAATTGGGGACATGGATTTCTTCAGCCGCCGGTGGACACTAATGTGCCTTTCTTCCATACTCTCTTCATTTCCACTACTCCCACCCCCAAACTATATGGACAGAGCCTTGCGGATTTGTAACCCCTAAGAGCTAAATATTTATAAACATCCACTTAACTGGTACCACACAGAGTGTTTGTGCAAGCTTTCATGGTGTGATAATGAAATTCCATTTGTTTACAGGCAGTGAAGTGGTCAAATATGTCATTGACAACTCTTCTTCCTCTAAGGAATCAAGGGACATGAGAAAATTCATAATAAAATATGTTCCTGGCAGTGATTCTTGACACTTGAAAAGATATGTAGAAAACCTTGGAAGTCTTTAATGGCACTATCTAAAAGGAAGTTTACTGTATTTTTGTACATACATTTATTATTCTTTATATTAACATATGGAAACTATGGAACATATGGAAATACCCTAAGTGCCCATTGATAGGTGAATGAATAAAGGTGTGGTGTATATGGAGAGAGAGAGAAAGAGAATATTAAGTAGACATAAAAAGAATGAGATCTTGCCATTTACAACAGCATGGATGGACACAGAGGATGTTATGCTAAATGAAATAAGTCAGACAAAGACAAATACCATATGATTTCACTTACAGGTGGAATCTAAAAATCAAAACAAATGAATAAAACCAAAAAAGCAGGACCACACCTATAAATATAGATAACAAACTGACGGTTGCCAGAGGAAAGGAGGATAGGCTATGGGCAAAATGGGTTAAGGGGAGTGGGAGACATAGGCTTTCGGTTATGGAATGAGTAAGTCATGATGATAAAAGGCACAACATAGTGGATTTGGTCAATGATATTGCAATAGCATTGGATGGCGACAATGGTAGTTACACTTGTGGTGAACATGGCACATGTATAGAGATGTTGAATCACCATGTTGTATACCTGAAACTAATGAACCATGGTGTGTCAACTACACCTCAATAAAAACAATTTTAAAAAGAAAGAATAGCTCTAAGTTTTCCCTAAATTCTCTTTTTGGGTTTTTAAATTTTTTTTTTCAACGTTTATTTATTTTTTGGGACAGAGAGAGACAGAGCATGAATGGGGGAGGGGCAGAGAGAGAGAGAGACACAGAATCGGAAACAGGCTCCAGGCTCTGAGCCATCAGCCCAGAGCCTGACGCGGGGCTCGAACTCACGGACCGCAAGATCGTGACCTGGCTGAAGTCGGACGCTTAACCGACTGCGCCACCCAGGCGCCCCTTTTTTTTTTTTTTTTTTTTTAATTTTCTTTTTGGGTTTTTAAAGACCTATTCTAGAAAGAAAGAAAAAGAGGAAGGAAGGAAGGAAGGAAGGAAGGAAGGAAGGAAGGAAGGAAGGGAGGAAGGAAAGAAAAGGAGAAGAGAGACTGGGTGAGGGGAAAAAGAATTGTATTTACCTTATGTTATCTTTGTCTCACTTTTATTTTCAACTGCAGTTTTAAAGCTAGGCTTTAAAAAAAAATAAAGCTAGGCTTTATTTATAAATGGGCTAAGAAGCTCCAATTGTTAAATAAAAACAATGTTTTTCCATGTATTTGAAACAACAACAACAACAACAGCTACTGCTAGTTTCCCTGTGCTTCTTTGGCACAAGGTGAGTGTAACTGCAGCTTGAAGGAAAACATTTAGTGTTCTAATTTGTACACAGTCATGAAACAAAGAAAAAAAATTTCTGGGTCCCTAGATGGCTCAGTCAGCGCAGCTGGAGTTCAGGACTCTTGATTTTGCCGTTGTGAGTTCGAGCCCTATGTTGGGCCTAGAAATTTTTTTTTTTTTAATTTCTCATCGCAATCACGTAGTGGATAAAAAAAAGTATTTTAAATATTTTCCTATATGATGCTCAAAATATTTTAATCAAAGCCAAAAAAAATACTGGAGGGCTGTGTTTTCAAAACCATTTCTTATTATCTGCCTTTATTTTTAAAGTACAGTTTTCCTTTCATTTTAATTAATTAAGTAAGTAATTTATGCTTTCTAAAGCTACAATCCTGGTCCTTTGGGGATGGCTTCAAAAGTTACAACAGTGGCTGATATGGTCAATACAGCCACAATTCCATTTTTCCATATACCAATTCCTTGTTTAGTGTCTAAGTCTACTCACCAGAGAGTTGTATCTTGAATATTTTCCATATCACGGGAAATTATCATTCTTCTTTCAATACCCAGAGCTTTGAAAATAACCTTATGAATTACAAACTTATATTCTTTATAATAAGTAGCTGAAAATACCATAACATCCCATAAATGGTTCCAAACTATATGAGGTCATTTAAAAATTCAGTAGCACTGAATACTTTGTAAAATAAAGAGAAATTTAATTCGATATAACTATCCACTTTTTATCATAATAAATCACTCTTTGTGATGGAAAAAGCAATTCAGATGTTTTAATTAAGGAGTGAGACTATCAGCATAGTTATAAGCCTGTCTCCCGAACAATTATTGATATCAGTGGGTAAAAAATACATTACCTTCTATCATTTAGAAAAGAAAAAATATGTAGGTATACTGCAAAGGTTATACTTATTTAGAAGATAGTTAATTTGTGAGATCAACATCATGAAGGGCCTGAAGTAGACTTGAGTTCCACCTCTCACTTATATTTATAATTCTAAGTCCAGATTCAGAATGAAAGAGAGTATGTGCTTGGAGAAGAATTTTTTTTAAGTTGCTTGAAAAAAAGGGAGAAAGGGAAGGAGCCATCATTTGACTACTGGTAAAGCAATTCAGTCAGCTTGCTGAAGAAAGCATTTTAAATTTTTTCTAACTTTACTGAGTCACCACATTACATGGTGTTGCTTCAGTAAGTCAACACGCCATATAGCATTGGGAGACAAATCTCCATCATCTCTCAGCCTTTTAGGTCTTGCACAGAAAGCATTAAATGTCCTTTTTTTCAAGACTATATTTTCAAGAATTTTTATATAGCTAATAATTTTGAGAATTTGAGATAGTGTCTTCTTCCAAAGCAAAGGACAGACATGTTTACTACCCCATAAAATATAGATGATGTCTCCCTCTCAAACAAGATGCAAGCGTTATCAGACTTCCTCTCTATAAATGTAACCTACTGCATATGCTTGCATCCATCTGGGTCTCTTTTTGCCCATATGGTACATGGGGCAATGGGAACTGAGTCAATTATGAAGATGCTCAGGCTGCTTGCTGTGCTGGGAGCAGCAATGTCCCTTTTCTCTGACCCAGTCATCTCAAGTTTTCTTCCAACATTCATGAAACTGTGGGGGACTAATAGTTTTTGATGGCTGACATAAAGCAACAACAACAACAAAAAGCAACAGCATGCTTTAGTAATGAGTGTAAGCATGCATTGAAAGTCTACTCTAGGGGTGCCTGAATGGCTCAGTTGGTTAAGCCCCAACTCTTGATCCCAGCTCAGGTCTTGAGCTCAGAGTCCTGAATACAAGCTCCACACTGGGTTCCATGTTGGGCATGAAACCAACTTAAAAAAAAAAAAAGTCCACTCTAAAGTGTTACACTGATATATGCTATATAAAAAAATCTCCTTTATGCAATCTTGATGGGAAATTCAGGGGTAGAAAAAATACAATTTTATCATAGTAATTTCATAGGGTTATTTATATTGATGAAACGTCAGTAGAAATGAATTATGTGGTGCTTCGTGAACAATGAAATATATATAAATGGTACTTTTTATGACAGTGGCTTTTCCTTTTTCAGAGTTAGGGAAAAGGAATGATTCTCACATACATATATATTTTGTTAAGGGTACCAAAATAATCCACTTATATATCAAGTATATGCTTGAGTGTCATAACTGTGACATATATTCACAAACTCAATGTTTTCAGAAGAGGAGAACATTAAATTTGAAATCTTTATTATTCAGATCACTCTGTAGTCCCTATTTTTCTGTTATCTTTTCATATAGGTGACATTTCCAGATACTTCTCCAATCATCCCGTTGTGTCCTAACTCTTATCACCTGATAAAATATGCAAGTTGTATCGGTTTATCAAGAACCTTTTAGAATCTCTGTTAGCCACAGAGAGCACTGTTTCTCAAAAAATCCAAATAATACTTTATAGAAAAAAATTCTAAACATATGCATGCATATACATATGTGCACACACAATGAACTGTATTGTGAAGTTTGTGACAAATGCATTTAAGATATTTCTGATGAAAATATAATCATATGTGATATCACACTATTATTAGTCATGGATAGACATACATGCGCTTAAGTAGTTTCATGTGGATCATTATTATAAAAACCTGGAATTAGAATCAAAGTCTCCTAGCTGTTAAGTAACTATCATTAGTCAACATGCACATTTAATACAAAGAAATGGTTAGAAGAAATGTATGGATGAAAAGATAATTAGAGGTAGGGTGGAAAAACAGCACCAGAAGGAGGTGGAGAGGAGAAGAAAGAAGGAGAAAAAAAAAACAATAAGAGTGAATCTAAAATCTTAATGCTGTCCAGTGCTATTTTTGAAATGATGTTTTTAGGGATTCATATATTGATTTAAAGATAGTTAATGGGGTGGCTAGGTGGCTCGGTCTGTTGACTGAGGTTTTGTCTCAGATCATGGTCTCAGGGTCCTGAGATCGAGCCCTGTGTCAGGCTCCATGTTCAGTGGGGAGTCTGCTTGAGGATTCTTTCTCTCCCTCTGCATTCTCTCTCTTTCAAATTTAGAAATAAATCTTAAAAAAAAAAAAGAAAAGAAAAGATAGCTGAATTTCAATCAAGGTCCTGCCAATTCAATTAAACATATTAAACCTTTGTGGTACAGCTATTATGTAATGACTAGTATGCTAGAAACAAGAAACAAATTGTAAAGGAGAAGAGAAAAACTGACCTACAGTGGACACTATTTGACAAGAACTTTAGTATACTGTGTTATGTGTTCAGATTCCATATCAATTTTTCTTTTAACTATTGCTTTCTAATAGAATCTAAGATGATTATTTCATATACAGCTTCATTTTTTGAGAGAAACTATAAAACAAGGGATCTGTTTAAGAACGAAGGTGTACAATAAAATATCAAGTTTACCTAAAAAGCCTTTAAAAAAAAGAGCTAAAATGGCTCCTTCTGGTGTTTTGCTACAGAAAGAGTCGGTAGGTAAAGATGCTTTTATTAAATTTTTTTTTCAACGTTTATTTATTTTTGGGACAGAGAGACACAGAGCATGAACGGGGGAGGGGCAGAGAGAGAGGGAGACACAGAATCAGAAACAGGCTCCAGGCTCTGAGCCATCAGCCCAGAGCCCGACGCGGGGCTCGAACTCACAGACCGCGAGATCGTGACCTGGCTGAAGTCGGACGCTTAACCGACTGCGCCACCCAGGCGCCCCAAAGATGCTTTTATTAGCATCAAGGTTAAGCCATTTGACAGCAAGATGGATTAGATATAAGATCTGATTTCAGATACTTGAATACACTGCAAGGTTCCCAGGTACATGAGTTAGGTAGGAGTCAAGAGCACCCATGCAGTTTTGTATGAAGATTGAGTTGATATTATGAACATTGACTCTCAAATGAACAGGAATTACTCTGATATTGAAAGTTTAAATTTAAGGAGTATATTGCACCATGAAAACCACATTATAGGCTTCTCAAAAAGCTACATGACTCATGAACCAGATAGATGGATAATAGATAGGTAGATAGATAGACAGATAGATAGATAAAATGCTGAGCCATGAAAATATCTTTTAAATGTGTTAGTTTAACTTTATGATATAATTTACATTGTTATTGGGTACAGAGAGTTATGTACATGAATAAAAATATCATCCTAACATTGTGTTATTTTAGAAGAAATTTTGGATAGACAAATTATTTTTTGCAATGCAATTAGAGCTATTTTATTACATGTTTAAATTTTTTAAATGTTTATTTTTCAGAGAGACAGAGAGAGACGGAGACAGAGCATGAGTGGGGGAGGGGCAGAGGGAGAGGGACACAGGAATCTGAAGTAGGTTCCAGGCTCTGAACTGTCAGCACAGAGCCTGAAGTGAGGCTCAGACTCACAAACTGTGAAATTATGACCTGAGCTGAAGTCGGATGCTTAACTGACTGAGCCACCTGGGCACCCCCAATTAGAGCCATTTTAATAAGCTATTGTGCTATCTCTTCTTTTTTATTATTCTTTTTCTTTGCTAATCCAAAACCAAATCCTACATATAATTGCAAAAAGAAAAAAAGAAAAAAAGAAAGGGAAAGAGAAGAGAAGAGAAAAAGAAGAGATGAGGAGAGACGAGAAGAGAAGAGAAGAGAAGAGAAGAGAAGAGAAGAGAAGAAAAAGAAAAAGAAAAAGAAAAAGAAAAAGAAAAAGAAAAAGAAAAAGAAAAAGAAAAAGAAAAAAAGAAAATTCTATTGCCACGGCCTTGAATTATATCTGCAACTCTTCCCTGAATCTCCAGCTTGCTGGCCTACCCTGAAGATTTTTGGACTTGAATCTCCACAATCATGTGGGCCAATTCCTTAAAATCAAATTCTCTCTGTTTTGCTCTCTCCTTATATATAGAGACATAGACATAGACCTACACATACACATACACATACACGTATATATATACATATGTATATACATATATATATACACACATGTATCCTGTTGGTTTTGTTTATCTGCAGAACCCTACCTAATAGAATGCCTGGCAGATCAAACCAGGCATATACAGAGGGCATAGATCAATCTCTTTCAACTACACTTTTGAAATCTATTCACTGTACCTATTCCTTTTGCCTTTCTTTAAGCTCTAAAGAAAATCATTAAACTATTTTGACAAAGGTCACCTCTGGCTCACTGACAAAACCAGTAGAGGCTTTTTCAGTCATTATTTAATTTGATCTGTGAATTGCAACATTTATTTGTCATTTCGCACTCCCCAACTTTCAGTTTATTTTCCATCACACTATTTAATATCTGTGTTTTTGCTTTTTATTAAATAGATCTACCAAATTCTTCTTCCCTTGTTTCTCAGTTAAAAGTCAGGGTTCATATACCTGCTTGTGATTTTTCCTAGAGTGTGTTGCCCACTCTAGGTACTGATTTTGATGATCATCTGTGACCAGTTACCCCTATATCTGTATCTACCATAGGTCTCTTTTGTGAACTCCAGATTAATATCCTAAATATATATGAGATACTTTACCTGGGTATGTCTAAGTAACTATGGCTGTATAAAGTCTAACAGCGATCATTTTGTTTCTTACTTGCATCTCAACTCTAGGCTGGATACTAGTGAAACAAAGCCAGAAATATGAGTCACTTAGTTTACTTCTCCTTCTCTTTCATTCTCTACATGCAATTATCCACTAATGTTCTGTCTCATCCTTTTTATTCCCATGACCGACAGATCTTGAAATATTTTATAATCTGTCCACCTGTCAAATCTTCAACTCTAACATCCCATTCCCTCGTTACTTCCTAGACAAGCCCACTGTAACCTTCTCCTACTTGTTCTCCCTGTCTCCATGCCTGTTCCCCCATCTGCAATGAGTATTAAATGGCACTCTGGGTGCTCATTCTATAACTGCAACTCTGTCCATGTGAATCCTCAACCACGACATATTCATGGATCATGACACCTTGAAGAACAAATTATACTGTATGTAATATACAACATGGGACTATAGTTATTAATATTCTATTGAATATTGGAAAGTTACTAAGAGACTAAATTTTAAAAGTCCTAATTTACAAGAAAAAATTGTAAAAAAAAAAAACAAGGAAAAAATTGTAATGATGCATGGTGACAGATAACGAGACTTATTATAGTGATCATCTTGCAGTGTGTGCAAATATTGAATCACTATGTTGTACACCTGAAACTACTATAATGTTATATTCCAACTACACCTCAATTTAGATAGATGATAGATAGATAGATAGATAGATAGAGAAAATGTTACTAATCTTGGTATCAGAATTGAGCCTCTGTGATACTTTCTGTAGTTACCTACCCTTAACAACTGGCTTTACATTCTCTGATTATATTGAAATATGGTTATCTAAAGCTCACTTTGAATTTTCAAGCCTCAGTGCTTATAAAGTTTTCCCTCAGAATCTGTCTTCTGAAAAAATGAGCCATCCTTCAAGACACATCTCAGGGGCGCCTGGGTGGTTTAGTCGGTTAAGTGTCTGACTCTTGGTTTTGGCTGAGGTAACGATCTCACGTTTTATGGGTCTGAGCCCCAAACTGGGCTCTACACTGACAGCACAGAGGTTGCTTGGGATTCTCTCTCTCTCCCCCACTCTCTGCACCTCCCCTGCTCACTCTCACTCTCTCAAAATAAATAAATGAACGTTAAAAAAAAAAAAAGCCACATCTCAGATGCTCCCTTATCTGTGAAGGCTTTCTCAAATTCCTCTGTCTTCTAAACAGACCCATAGACTTGCTTTTGTCTCCACCATCCATAAAAGGGTTTTCATTACAGTACTTTCAACAGAGGATTGAAATTATTGTTACCATAAGATAACGAACTGTGTATTTTCTGGTGCAATGGAGCTAAACTACCTGACTTAAAATCCTAGTTTCAACATTTATTGCCTGTTGGGCCACGGGAAAGTTACCTGACTTTTCTGCACCTCGGTTTTCTGATATGTAAAATGGGGCTACTAGAAATCTTTTTCATAGTGCTATTTTGAAGACTGCGTAATTTTATGTATGCAAGGCAACTAAAACAGTGACCAAAGTAGCACTCAGTAAGGTTTACTGAATATAATTGTAATCTAAGGACTTCATATATAAATTGATCCCTACAAGGTTTAACACTTTTTCAAATTGCAATGCATTCTCAATAAACAACATATTGAGTAAACAGATGCCTCCAAAATTAGAGTTTATCTATGTTTCAATTTTTAATATTTTTGCCATTTTAAACAATTTAAATCTAAGAATCACTGCTAACAAAGATCATGTGCAATGACAACTAAATTTCCTAAATAATTATTTGAGGACAATTGAGCGGCATTTTCTTGGTCCATAGCTTTGAGGCTATAATATAACTTAGTATTACACAGACATAGGAACTCAGTTATACATGTTGGTGCAAGCATCATACTCACTCTGTGAGTGTGTGTGTGTGCATGCTTTTAGTAATATCTGTTTTTGTTTTGTTTTGTTTGATGAGGACTTTGAGCAATTGACAGCATCTGAATTAAAATATTTTGCTGATCAAATTCATTTCTATGTTACTCTGCATTATAGTATCTTGCACTCATCCAAGTATTGTAGTAAATCTAAAATGTCTATTTGAGGAAATCCTTGGTTTTACCTCTGGACACCCTTGTGATTTCTTTGTATAAAAAGTATTCATTAGAAGCAATGTCACAGTTTGGTCTTTCTTGAAAGAATGTCAACATTAATATCTGCTCCTTTTAAATATAACAATTGTTGAGGCTAATGTCCACTAAGCTATTCAGGATACTAACTATAAATTTCCACATGAATACATTTTTTATAATTGAAGCTAGGGACATACATTTTTCTTCTCAACAAGTGGAGCTTTCAATAATGAGAACTGTACAAGTTAATGTTTTCATAGATGCCAGTGTTGCAAAAAACATAAAGTTAAATTTGAGGCTCAATTATAGTAGTTCAGTTGACCACTGTGCTTGGCATTTTTGGCATTTGCCTCCTTCCCTAGCCTTGAATTCTATATTATTTATAATATTTTATTTTTCTGTGAACTGTCTCAAGGCCTTTCTAAAAAGAGCAGAAGCATAAATATATTAATATATGTTTACACACATACACATAATGACTTGAAATGGTCCCGATGTTATTATATTACTATTCCCGCATCTAGACTCATCAAGACAGAGGTAATTAAACTTTAATTTGTTTCCATGTGGAAAGGAAACCTTGGCAACTCTTGTTTCATCTGCATTGGGAACATACATTACGAGAGAACCACGGCTTTTCACCACATGTTACAAACGTGTGACTGAAAATAATGTTGTTTTAATTTAATAGCAGGTTAGATCATGGACCCACTCCTCTAAAAATCTAATTACAAACACTAATTCATCTTTTAAATGAATTGCATGAATTCTATACTATAGTAGCAATTACAAAGGTGTGATTCCAGACTATCAAATCAAACTTGGAAATACAATTCCTAGGTGAAATGCTACTCTGTTTAAGATAGAGTAAAAGTCAGTTTCGTTAAGTTTTCAACAAACAATCCTCTCACTTCAGATTCAGGCAACTAAAGGCTATGAATCTGCTTCAATCAAACCCAGAGAGAATACTTTCTCATTAGGTACTTGCCAGGAACCTCAATGTGAAGTCTAGTTTCCATCATAAGCAGAGTTGAGAATATGGAGACCCATGAGACCGTTTTAGAGCTATGCTACCTGCCCATTTGTCTCAGATTTCAAAACTTGATCTTTATATTACATTAACTCATAAGAAACAAGTGTACTAGAGCAACAGGAAACTATCTCACCATAATGATTATTACATTTCATGATCATATAGAGGAATCATATGAGCAAAAGCAATTTACAGTAACATCAGGGGGCTTCCATGTTTTGGAATGCTTTCCCTCAAATTTTCTGAGACTCCTCTTTCCCCAGGTCTATTTGTGGGCATCAGTGCCATCTGGGTCAGGGTGTCATGGGCTGAACTGCAACTGCTTGGGCTTTAGTGACCATTTCCCCCCTTGAAGGTGCCCTCTTTCTACTTAATTTTGGGTTTATCAGACCCCCTGTGAAAGTTCAGAACCAACACCTGTGGAGTTGTCCCAGGGCCACATGACCGGGTCCTATTCCTACGAGGTAGTCTGTCAAGGAGATTGCTTCTGCTAATGGCATTGTATATGTTTTACAAAATCGCTAAAAATTGGACTTCCAAAACGGTACTCAAAGACAGATTTGGTGTGACTCAAATTTTATATAGAGATAGGTAGCCCAAAGAAAATATTGGCCCGAGGCCCCATATACCTCAGAGAAACCCTAGCTGTGTGTTCATTTTCAACAAAGGTTCTATTTGAAGACCTTTTCCACTTTCGTATTCAATATTCTTTAAGTAGATTTCTAAAAGGTAAATTCCAAAAATATCGTGCAAATAATTTAAATCTGGACTGGATTTGCTTCCTTGGACCTAACATTGGAATCATAAGACTCACCCTATTTCTCATAAGTTTAGCCTTCCAGAAACCTCTGAGGACTTTAATGTGCAACAGACATACTCTTCTATATCAGCTTCCTAGTACTCCTCTTACCATCGTTTTCTATTTCTGTCCTTGGATTTATTTTAAACTCTTTTTAAGCATATGTGTTTTTATGAAAACCATGGTCAAATCCTTTAGAACATTTAAAAACAGTTAATTAACGAAATATAAATAAAACAAAATATTTATTTTTTCTGGAAACAATAGTTTTTGTGGTAGCACTGATAAGTTCTATCTACTGTAGACATGGGTCAAAAATGTTAGGTAAGGAAAACAGCAGTAAAGCATAATTGTGCTGACACAAAAAGGTGCCATTATCTATTTTGTGAAAAAATAAAATAAATTTCTATGAACTGACAATCAGATTGAAAAATGGCATGCTGTGCTGAAGATTGAGGCGTATGTATTTGGGTTCCAAAATGTATCACTTTGGCCACAAATAGCTTCATAAATAGCTTGCAAAACATATAATAAATAAATTATTTCTAAAGTATGAGCAAGCCATGTAAAATACTTCAAAACCATGTTCCAAGTAGTTTGACATCCTGGCCATTCAAGGATATCAATAGCAGGTTAGAATATCCAGGCTGGTTATTGTTTTCTATGTCTCTTCTTGGTAAGCAATTCCAGAATGTCCGTGAGCAATAATGTGCTGTGACAACACTTTTAATGAGGTTTGATATTTTAACTGTATGTCTTTAGTAAAGAGTGTTAAAATAAATAAATAAATAAATAATAGGAACAGAACTTAAAAACAAAAGTTTAAAAATAAGAAAAAAATATATATATATATTCACTTCAGTAAAATAGCCAGGGAGAATTGCGATAAAGAGTGATTAAATGATATTCCAAAGCTTACCCGGGCCACTGGGTCAGGAAGAGAAACCAGGTCTCTCGGATTTCAATTCCAGTGTTCTAGTCACTGGTTTGTTCAGCTCCTGTGCAAAACATCCATACACAATACACAATGCATACTCCCCCTTGCAATTAAGTGGTTGTCAAAAGAAACACGCCATTACCTTTCCCACATACTGAGGCTCGGAGCCCATGTATTCCTCCAGCACAAAAAATTGATTCCATACCCAGCCACGTTTAACTCGCTGGAAATGTGATCGCCTCCCTGGCAGGTGGAGAACATTTTCTGTTGGTTCCGTGGCTAAAGTCTGTTGTGGCTGTGGCTGAAGTGGTGTTAGGAGACCTCCATCAAACAGGACCCAGAGAAGCAGGGATAAGCAGTTCCTTGTGAGCATTGGCAAAGGCTTTCCTGCAGCAGAGTAATAAAAATTCCAGCACTTAACGTGGAATTGTGGAATCCAGGTTTGAGGTGTCTGTGGCCTCCACCACTTAACTTTTCTGTCTTATTGCAGAAATGATAATGCAGGCATCAATCCTTTGGATGAAAAGGTTTCTGCCGTATCACATTCCATCTAAAGGGACCTATAAAACAGATTAACAAAGATACATTAAATTGACAGAACTACATGATGATAATCATCAAAACTCTCATTATGTCTGCCAACACTTAAAGAAACAGAAGTGCACCTGGGTGGCTCAGTGGGTTAAACGTCCTACTCTTGGTTTCGGCTCAGGTCATGATCTCACAGTTTCGTGAGTTCGAGCCCTGCATTGGGCTCTGTGCTGACGGCAAGGAGTTTACTTAGGATTCTCTCTCTCTCTCTCTCTCTCTCTCTCTCTCTGCCCTTTCCCCACTCAAGCTGTCTCTGTTTCTCTTGAAAATAAATAAATGAACTTAACAAAGAAAAAAGAAAAAAAGAAAACAAAAGCAGAGAGGATAGACTGTAAAATAATTACACTGCTAAATGGACACTGCTATTCAACTTGCAAATTTGGATAAACTAAGTTGTTTGCAGTCTTCAAAAGCTTTAGTTGTAATGAAGCAAAGGGTGTACCATTAACAGAAGCAATTTCTAAAATTCAATAATCATTTTAAGGCTAAAACACAGATCACTTTTTTAATGTGAACTAGGTTAAAGTAGGGCTTCACAAAGCCACCCTCTGATATTTGGGGTGGGATAGTTGTTACTGGGGAGCTATTATGTGCATTTGACTTTTAGCCACATTTCTTTCCTCTGCTCAGTAAGTGACAGGAGCTTCCTCCCCACTTACTCCCAATTGTGACAACCAACATTTTCTCCAGGCATTACCAAATATCTCCAAGAAGCAAAATATGCCAAGATCGAGAACCATACACTTAGGAACAGAAAAATTAAAAAGCGAAAGAAAATCCCTAAAGTTGGAGAATAGGAAGAATCAGACCTTCCAGGAAAGAACAAGATAAATTACTAAATGTAATTCAATGATATTACTGAATGATAATGTCAGATGGTTTTATAAGCCTGTATAAGCTTTAACTTTAAAGAATTGCTTCTCTAGCCTGGATATGTGGGAATTATTTTGTATAAGGTGTGCACTTGGAGCAACCTTGGATCCCCACCACACAGATGACCTCTCTTCTGAATTTAGGTAAAGGGAGTTTTGACCTCTTCCTTACAACAAGCAACTCTTCTTTTTTTTTTTTTTATTCACTTATTTAAGGTTTATCGAGTGTCTACAAAATCTTTTATGGTACAGTCAGTGAGAAAACATACACAATCCTTGTCTTTCTTAAATCAGAAGCAGAAAATAAATGTAAGGAAAAATAAATGAGAGCAAAGTTACTAATGCCTGGGGGAAGAAAAACAAACAAACAAACTAAAACAAAAACAAAAACAAACACAACAGACAGAATATCCTGATGGCAGAACTTAAGGCAGCAAAAGCCAGCTTTACATGACAATTGCACTGAGAACGAAATGGACAAGAACAAACCTATACACCCTGGGAGCAGGGATGGGGAAAATGCAGTTCAAGCCAGCACGGTTTTATACACTTGGCACTACACGCTCACTGCCTACAGACTAAAATTGGAAGCTTTTCAAGAGCCAAAAATGTTGGAGGCTAGAAATTATATAGAATGCTTCCAAAACAAGAGAACTAAAATCAAAATCAATATATGTTTAATTAAACGTCCCTAAAACATGGCAACTTGTCAGCTGCAATTCAGCTCCATGCTTATTCGGTTATCTACAGCATAACCAACATGATAATGCATTCCTCACAGATATTCAAATTTAAACATTTAATGTGGGAACCATGCTTGAAATAACATGCGAGATGGGAGACATCCAAAAATTTTAATTTGAAAGCATTCTATAAGAATACTCTCCCCAAAAAGAAATAAAACAAGATATGATAATTTTTCTTTTGTTTGAAGGGGTGAGACTGTTAGATACTGACAAAGACATAAGTAGGTATATGTTTAATTGCAGCTTTTTATTCTGGCAAAATCATGTTCATAAAAAGTCAGCTTAGATGCGCATTGTCCAATACGGTAACCAGTACCATATGTGGCTATTTAGCTGAAATGTGGCAATTTGAGATTTTTAATTTAGGTAGCAAATTTCAGGGAATTAATACAAATAAGGAAGAATGTAGAATATTTCAATTTCTATGTTTATTACTTGTTGACATGATAACATTTTGGATATGTTCGGTTAAAAAAAAAACTATTAAAATTAACCTCGCCTATTTCTTTTTCCTTTTTTAATGTGTTTACTAGAAAGTTAAAATTATATATGTGGTTTGCATTATTTTTTATTGGACAGCAAGAATTTAAATCACAAACTATGGTTGCCACTTCAGTAATTCATTCACAATATTCAAAACCAAATACCGAGCATGAACTGTTTATGTCTATGTTGACAATACGCTGAAGAGGTCATAAAATATTTGCAACAGTTTTCAGTAAGTCTGAGCAGGCACAGTGCACATACTTTCTTCATCTGTACTCAAGTTGACATTGCTAACTAACATCAACATTCAAAGTGTTCTAATTTCTTAGTCTTTCCCTTTCTTCCATGTGTCTCCCCACACTCAGGTCAATCCTAGCCCACACGTACACAGGGCAGCGGGGGTGATAAACATGAATAGAAAAGATGAGTGGCAGGAACTCTGACTTCCCAAACCTAGTCTAATATATGTAATTAGGCTGCATTTTTATTCTTCTGTTCCATGCAATGTTTCTCCTCCACGTTTTAGGGGATCTACGATATCAAAACTCAGACTGGGGCGCCTGGGTGGCGCAGTCGGTTAAGCGTCCGACTTCAGCCAGGTCACGATCTCTCGGTCCGTGAGTTCGAGTCCCGCGTCAGGCTCTGGGCTGATGGCTCGGAGACTGGAGCCTGTTTCCGATTCTGTGTCTCCCTCTCTCTCTGCCCCTCCCCCGTTCATGCTCTGTCTCTCTCTGTCCCAAAAACAAATAAAAACGTTGAAAAAAAAAATTAAAAAAAAAAAAAAAAGATATCAAAACTCAGAGTTAGACAGCAGCGACACCTAGGGTTATTTCTTTAAGTACGTGGGTTCTTTGTTTTATTTTGTTTTGTTTTTTATATCAGGGATTTTTGACGTTGGGCACCTGGGTATATTCGTCATCACAGCAACCAGTCTGGTTCCAGCTACCCTTTCTCCTTTGGAGTTGAAGTATCCAAAGTCTGAGTGTTGATCCTTGATAGAGTAATCTTTTAGAACTTCTCATCTGTTTACATCATTCCCCTTCTGTTACACTAAAATGTGTGTCTGTAACCCGAGGAGATCGGCTTATAAATGATTAGTTAAGTAGAGAAGAATTTGATTATAACATGAAAAGTATGTTGTTTCATAAGCTAATTCCTCAACACATTAAAAATTTAGCTCACAAAAAAATAATAGCCAAACACAAACACAAAATATTGTAGTAAGGCTGAAGTTAACTGGCACTGTGGGGGAGAACAGTGTGGACTCATATCCCCATTTTTCTCATGTTCACATGGTCTTTCCTCTGGCTCTGTTCGGACACATGTTTTGTTCTCCCACTTTTATGTACCTCAAACTTTTTCTTTCTTTCTCCTTAAGATACAATTTTATATTTAAAGGGATATTTACTTATTAGCAGTCCCTTGATGCTCATATTTCCCTTAGGATAATGATTGCGAGGGGTGACTTCAAAAGTTTTGGGGATTTGCACAAAATCTTATTCTTTTTTCTTTTTTTGCCCATGAATCCTGCTGTTTTAATATAAATTCTACAGAATGCAAAGCTTTGTAGAAACTCACATATCATAGTGTAGTAGAAACATCTGTAATTAACAACTTAAAGCTGTCTCAGTGCGAATTGAAGACGTAATGTACAGCATGGAGACAATAGTTAACAACAGAATGTTATACATTTGAGTCATGAAGAGAGTACATCTTGAAGTTAGGATTTTTAATACCACACACAGGAGCTTAAGAGGACTTGCATGATCTACCTCTACACCAGCCTTGCCGTCTACCCCCTCTCCTGACTTGTTTTTATTAATAACAATAGTAATAATTTATATTACCATATATATATTATATGGTATATATGGTATGCATATGGTATTATATATATATATATACCAATATATATATGTGTATATATATATATATATACACACCAATATATATATACCAATATATATATACCAATATATGTATATACCAATATATATATATATACACCTATATATATATATATACCTATATATATATATATATATTAGTGAATGCATAAATAGATAAAACCTTGAGGGTTTCAAATCCTAACAAGACAAGGAATATGAGTCTAAAGACTTGACTTCCAAATACATTCTCTTTTCCAAAGCTAAGTAACTATTTCAATAATATTAGGGCAGCTTAAGTTTCCTTAGACTCTTTAGATCTTTTGTAAAGTTAGTGAATTGAAGCTATCAGGTCAACTTAGTTCCCTTTCAGTCAGGAGACTGGGGACTCCCTGCATTCACCCACCGGGATGTGAAAAGAGACACATAATTCTCGGCAGAGACGGGGGGGTTGGTGGAGAATTGCAAAAATTGACAGGGCCAGTGTGCTGACAGGATTGGATGGTGCCTGAGAATTAAGAAACCACACCACGGCCCAGCCAATCCACCCAGTAAAGTGTTAGACAGGCCAGATGACCCGAAGCAGTGTCCTACAGAGATGCAGGTAAGGTGGATTCCAGCTGTGCAGGCTTCTTTGCAGACAGTTTGATGTGGGGATGAGTGCCGGGTTCAGCCAGAGGAGAGGGCGGCCTGTGAGACCGACTTGACAACTCTGAATTTGGGGGTTGCTTCCAGCCTTGGTATACTTAATCAAATCATAATAAAATAGGTGAACAAAAAGACGGGTTTTGGAACAAAACAGATCTGTTCACTGCATAGTTTTACGCTAAATAACGATCTGCCGAGCAGCATTTGAAACGTGGGGACACAATCAACAACGTTCTCATGTCTGTGGCCTATATACATGATGAAATCAAGCGTTTTTTAAACTCCTCACTAAATTAGAACGTGTGTCCCTGTGCACTTCCTAACTCATGCTATTGCAGTGTAGTCCTAAAAGCCGTTCCAGGACTCTATATACTGCGGTCCCTTGGTGAACAGATGAACTGATATTATTTTCAGTGCATGATGCTGCTCCCAGCAGATCCCAGCCTCCGGCCACAGTTGTCAGCCAGGGAGCTTTTAAAGTGCTATATCACAAGGAAAGTAATGGAAGGAGATTGAAGGACTCTGGTTCTTAAGTGAAAGAGAAACAACTCCCCCCAGGCATGAAACAAAGCCTAAATCACAAGGAAAAACTATCCTGAGCCATCAAACTGGGACCACTTGCCCTGGCACCAATGGTGTTGTTATCAGAGCGAGAATAGCAGACTTATTCTGAGGTGTCAGCACCCTATGGAAACATGTGAACCTTTAAAGAAGATGTATTTGTTACAAAGGACATCACCAGAGGTGTGTGCTATTCCATATACTGGATTTCGGGCGTAGTGTTTAAAAATTTATATTTCTCCATTATTCCTAAACTTTTGTAGAGCCAAAGTGGCTTTCTGAAGACTTTTCAGACCTGACAATGAGTCTCTGGAGTCAAACATTCCTTTGAGCAAAAGGAAGCTTTTTTTTAATGATCATATATCAAAGGAGGGGATACTTGTATGTGAAATACCCATTATGTGAGTCTCCAAAGCTGAGAGATATCCAAAGGCTGTGGTTTCTACTGTTATTTACATAATCTTGGCTGTGTGTGCTTTGAAGAATAACTCCAGATAAAAGGTCTACTTCCTGCAAATTATACTGAAAGGGTCTATGTTGGAAGATATTTTATTAGGCTGACAGATATGTTAGTTATTACAAATGATTCTTTATTATGAGTATCACTCTAAGGCTACCTGCATCTTGGAAATCTTTAGTGGTGATTATGTCTGTGGCCTGTAATTTTACAAGGACACATCTTAAAGTTAAAGAAAGAAAGAAAGAAAGAAAGAAAGAAAGAAAGAAAGAAAAGAAGAAAGGAAGAAAATTTACTGCCCCCCATCCCATCTTCTATATAAATGGTCTTTTAATTTCAAATAATACAGAGGAAGGTCTTGTTTTCCATATTACAAAGAAAAAGAGAAAATAATTTATGTAATCTTGAAATTATAAAAATATCAACAATAAACTCATACTTGTCCTCATGTAACTCTTTACCTTAAAAACATAACTTTTTAAATGTGGTTTATTTAACTTTACATTTAAAATTTTGTTTCATATTGTATAAATTTCATTATCATCCATAATTATTTAAAGATTCTTTTTTTTTTTTCAACGTTTTTTATTTATTTTTGGGACAGAGAGAGACAGAGCATGAACGGGGGAGGGGCAGAGAGAGAGGGAGACACAGAATCGGAAACAGGCTCCAGGCTCCGAGCCATCAGCCCAGAGCCTGACGCGGGGCTCGAACTCGCGGACCGCGAGATCGTGACCTGGCTGAAGTCGGACACTTAACCGACTGCGCCACCCAGGCGCCCCTTTAATTATTTAAAGATTCTAAGCAAATCTGGTAGTTCAAGAATTTGACTCTAGAAAAATTTTCTGAAGGTTTTTTTTGTTTGATTTTTTAATGTTTATTTTTGAGAGAGAGAGAGAAAGAGAAAGAGAGAGAAACAGAGCTCGAGCAGGGGAGGGGCAGAGAGAGAAGGAGACATAAAATCTGAAGCAGGCTCTAGATTACTAAACCCACACCAAAAGGAAATTTACCTTCTCTGATGCAGCAAACCTTAATCCCAACTCTCGTCATTCATGAATTTGTCACTGCGAAGTAGAGACAGCAAACCAATTTCTGTTGCTTTTTGGGAATGTAACAAAGATGTCTCAAGGTGATACTCTCTATGAGCTTAATTTGTGGAGTTCATTTATCCTTGCTCTCTGACTTGTACAGATGCTACACTGTTTAAAAAAAAAAAAAAGAACAGAAAAGAAAGAAAAGAAGAAAGAGAAGAAAAGAAAGAGAATAGAGGGAAAAAAAGAAAAGAGAAAAGAAAAGAAAAGAAAAGAAAAGAAAAGAAAAGAAAAGAGAAATTAAAGGAAAAAGGAAAGAAAAAGAGAAAAGAAAAGAAAAAACTTCCCTCCACGACAGCCAACCAAGACTAAACTGCAGTTTCAACCTCTCTCAGAAGTGGAAATTTAAATCAAACTTGCTTAAATTTCCTGGCCAGCATGGGTGAGGTAATCTGTCCCATAACTGCCCCCTGCCCCTGCTTTT